>NC_068558.1:29950833-30253863 GCF_022201045.2 Citrus sinensis | reverse complement strand
AGACAGGACAACAATTGCTAGAGCTATTTTCAATAAAATCTCTAGTAACTTTGAAGGTTCTTGCTTCCTTCAAAATGTTAGAGAAGAATCACAAAGACCGGGAGGATTAGGTTTCTTGCAACAAAAACTTCTTTCAAAATTATTGCAGGATGGCATTGTGATTCCTGATATTGCCCTGAGCTTTAGACAGCTCAGCCGCAGGAAGGTTCTGATTGTTCTTGATGATGTGACTTGTTTCAGACAAATAAAATCCTTAATCGGAAGTCTTGATTGATACATGGCAGAGAGTTGAATCATAATAACAACAAGAAATCAACAAGTGCTTAGAAATTGTTGTGTCAAAGAGAAATATGAGATGAAGGAATTAGGAGATGATCATGCACTTGAGCTTTTTAGTCGACATGCCTTCAAACAAAACAATCCTCATATAGGTTTTGAGGAACTGTCAAGCAGGGTCCCACAATATGCTCAAGGTGTTCCATTAGCTATTGAAATTTTGGGTTGTTTTCTATTTGAAAAAGAAAAACAATTTTGGGAAAGTGCAATAAACAAATTGAAAAGAATCCCTAATATGGAAATCCAGAAGGTGCTAAAAATAAGTTTTGATGGTTTGGATGATGAAGAGAAAAATATTCTTCTAGACATTGCTTGTTTCTTTAAATGGAAAAATAAAGACTTGGTCATAAAATTTCTTAATGCTTGTGGCTTCACTGCACAAATAGGAATAAGTAGTCTTGTTGACAAGTCTCTTATTTGTATGCACGGCAACAATATAACAATGCATGATCTTCTACAAGAAATGGGTAGGGAAATTGTACGGCAAGAATCAACGAATGATCCAGCAAAACGTAGTCGGTTGTGGCATCATGAGGATATTATCAAAGTCCTGACATCTAATACGGTAAGCATTTTGTTAGAGAATATATTATTTTGGAATGCTATTTAATATTCAAAGTTTACTTATAATCGTATAAATAGATGGGTTTATAAAATTTATAAAAGATTGGCAATGATTAAGTGGGAAAAAAAAAAGAAAAATTGGAAAAAAGGAAACCAGTAGTACATGATGTAGCAATAATGTATAATTGCTATGTCAATTTGTATATAACAGTTTGCGGACAAGCATTGATAGTTTATACGTTGTCTGCATTGATAGTTTATACGTTTAGTATTACTTGTATTATCCTGTTTCTTTGTAAGTAGGTTTAGATTTACCAGTTTGATTGCCAAACAATAACTATCTACTTGAATTGTATAAATTTGATTTTAACATTATGGTCTTTTTATTGATTATTAGGGGACTGAAGCAATTGAAGGCATTTGCTTGGATATGTCTAAAGTGAAAGAAATCCATCTAAATCCTGATACTTTCACAAAGATGAGTAAATTGAGATTTTTGAAATTCTATTGCTCAATCCATGGTGAGAACAAATGTAAGGCATCTGATTTCTAAGGTCCTGTATTTGCTGAAGTGAGGTATTTTCACTGGCATGGATATCCATTGAAATCACTGCCTTCAAATATTCATCCAGAGAAACTAGTTTTACTTGAAATGCCTCATATTCAACAACTTTGGGATGGTGTCCTGGTATGTATATCTTAACATATGCATGCAATGTTTAAGTCATAACATTTAATTATCATAGCATGCTAATGATTTGTCTTGACCTCTTTTTTGTCTCAGCAGCGTTGTGTTTGAGAAGTCTTCAGTTAATGTTAGATAAGGAGATGGAACTACCACAAAATTAACTCCAAGTGAGGGACTAGTAAAGCAGCCATATATTTCCACACGCATTTTATTCAATTAATTAATTTATGATCACATCCCATATCATATTATTATTGTATCAACTTGCACGGTCGTAACAATTAACAGAAATTTTCATTAAAATTATTATATTAATTTTTTAATAGAAATAAGAAAAAATTTCTTTAATAGTGAAAAAACATGAGATGAAATCGGGTGTCCTTTGTCATGAGTCAACTTTTTAGAAAGAAATATACAAATGAGGGAATGTGGCGTGTGAAACGTATTGATGTACGACAAACATTTTCATTTTATTTTTATTTAACTTTCATTTATTTTTGAATAAGCTGTCATCAATTATTTGTTTCTTGCTCTGCACGTACACGACAAGACCGACTATTTGCACCCTTTCAACCTTTTTAGCTGTCATGCTCTATTTTCTTTCTTCACTTGGGACACGGCTACCATGCAGGGCCTAAAATCCCTGTATGGTGCAGGGGCTGACATTGAGCCATTGGATTTAGTTTATTTGAATCCAACGGTTGGGATTTTAATTTGAAAGAAAAGGAAAAAAACGTGAATAAAAGCGTAAAAAGAAGGGCAACCGGAAGAAAAGCATTTTCATCTCCCTCTTTCTCCCCCACCCCCTTGTTCTTCCTCCCCCCCGGCGGGAAAATTGAACCAGAAAATCCTCATCTTTTTCCCTCTCCATCCCCACATTCTTCCTCGCTCTCGCGCTCCTGCTCACACTCATGTTCCCGCTCCCGCTCTCGCTCTCGTGTTAAACACGTTCTCAGATGAATCACAAATTATATTAGAAAAGAAATTGCAAAACAAAACCCAAGCCTAATCACAAATTCGAACCGGCCGAGAGCTTGATATTGTGATTTTGATGGATTTGGAGTTGAAAAAGATAAAGAGAATGAAGATGATGAAGATTGAAAGAGATTTTGAGAAGCAACTTGAATAAAAAACGGCTTGAGAGTGAGAAATTTAGAGAGAGAAAAGTTCGGTTAAACCCTAGGATGAATTTGAGATATAGAGTTTTGGATGTTAAAAATGAATTTTACGGATGATTTTGAGTAAATGAAGTGATGGGGAATCATTTTTGAGACTCAATTTGATGCAAAAAAGGAAGAAAATGATGGATTTTGGAGTGAGATTGAGTGAGGAGTAAACGGTTTTTAGAGAGAGGGGGAGATTCGGAATGCCGAATGAGAGGAAGAAGATGAATAGTAGAAATAGGTCCCGTAACCGGTTTGTCGGATTTCACTAACCGGCTAGCCGGTTGTGACCAGAAGCTTACAAGCCGTAAACGGCTTGTCGGTTTTACTGGAATCGGAAATTCGGTTATGTTCCAGCAAGTCCTTCACTCGAATCCAGTTTTCCAAATATCACAAACAGGCTTGCCGGTTGGATCCAGAAGATAACACGTTAAAACCGGCTTACCGGTTTCCTTAACCGATTGGCCGAATGAATCCAGAATGCTGGCAAAGTGCAGCTCGAATCTGGATTTCCGAATTTACAGAACCGGCTATTCGGTTAAATCCAGTGAAGGCCATACGCGAATCCGGTTTTCCGGATTGATAATCCGGTTATCCGAATATTGACCTGAGAGCAACCAAAGAAAATGCGGCTCACCGATTTGGACAATTCAGTTATCTGAAATTTGTCCCGAGAGAAATCAATAAGAAAAACGGTTTTCCGAATGAGAAGAAGTGGTATACCGGTTTAGACTTGGAAATCTTTTTGTCTCTAATTGGGCAAGCTCTTATACTTGTATTACACACCATTTTATTTTTGACCTTTTAAAATTGATTAATTTTAAATCATTTTGAGATTTAAAACCTTTCAATAAGCCATTTAATGCATGAAATATAAAATTATAAAATTACAAGCATATCAAGCTATCTAATTCATGAAGCATAGATTCATATAATAACAAACATATCAAGCCATGTAGTAAAATATAAATCAAGATGCAACATTCATCATTCCAACAAACATTAAACAACAAACATGAAACATCTTACTTAAAATAGACAACAACGAACATAAAATATGAGTACATTGGTAACAGTGAACATACAATGTCAAACATGAAATGTAGAACATCAAACATGAAACGTGGAACGTAAACATGAAACGCGGGCAAAAAAGAAAAAATTTGGGGTATTTGAAAAATTATTACATGAAACATTAAACAACAAACATGAAACATCTTACTTAAAATATGCAACAATGAAGATAAAATATGAGTACCACGGTAACAGTGAACATACAACGTCAAACATGAAACGTAGAATAGCAAACATGAAACGTAGAACAACAAACATGAAACGTGGAACGTAAACATGAAACGTGGAACGTAAACATGAAACGGGGGCAAAAAAGAAAAAATTTGGGGAATTTGAAAAATTATTACATGAAACATTAAACAACAAACATGAAACATCTTACTTAAAATATGCAACAACGAACATAAAATATGAGTACCTCGGTAACAGTGAACACACAATGTCAAACATAAAACGTAGAACGGCAAACATGAAATGTGGAACGTAAACAAGAAACGGGGGCAAAAAAGAAAAAATTTGGGGTATTTGAAAAATTATTACATGAAACATAAACAACAAACATGAAACATCATACTTAAAATATGCAACAGCGAACATAAAATATGAGTACCTCTCTAACAGTGAACATGAAACATAGAACATCAAACATGAAACATAGAACATCAAACATGAAACATAGAACGTAAACATGAAACGGGGGCAAAAAAGAAAAATTTTGGGTATTTAAAAAATCAGTACATGAAACATTGCACAACTAACATGCAACAGATCACTTAAAATATGCAACAACGAACATAAAATATGAGTAGCTCTCTAACAGTGAACATGAAACATAAAACATGAAACATAGAACATCAAACATGAAACTTGAACGTAAACATGAAACGGGGGCAAAAAAAAAAAATTTCGGGGTATTTGAAAAATCAGTACATGAAACATTGCACAACCAACATGAAACAAATCACTTAAAATATGCAACAACAAACATAAAATATATGTACCTCCGTAACAGTAAACATAAAACATAAAATATGAAATATAGAATATCAAACATGAAATTTGAACGTAAACATGAAACGGGGGTAAAAAAGAAAAATATTGGGATATTTGAAAAATCAGTACATGAAACATAAAACATAAAATATGAAACTTAAAATGTTAAACATGAGATACATTTTATAGAAAATAAATAAAATTTTTGTCTTTTTGTTAACACATATTTTATTTTATTTTTTAAAATAGTTACAATAAAAAATATTTTTTCCATTTTTACTTTAATTATCCTTTTCTACTTATTATTATTAAAATATTATTCGTTTTAAATATTTTTTATTTTAATTTATTGAAATAAAAAAATACATATTAATGATAGCAACCGGCTGAAAAACTGATTGCTGCGAGTTATAAAAGTTATTTGGCTGCCAACAATAAAGGGGTCAATAAATTGACCCCCTCTATGATACAGGGACTCATCATAGCCGTGTCCCTTCACTTGGGATCAAACAGTCAGTAAAGCTGCATCTTCAGTGGAATTCTTATCCGCAGTGCTTGGAAAATGAGACGAAATTGATTATTACTCGGGACAGCTCAAATGACAAGATAGTGGACTCCGCTACCATATTACTAGTTTCTACATGTTTTGTTTGGATTGTAAATTACTTAAGTTTCAGGAAGATTCCCACTTCCAAGCATAATATATTCTGCCTACTGCCTAGTGATTGATTTCGAAATTTCGAAGTTGGTAGCTGCTTTTGTTAATTATATCTTCATCACTTGCAACCTTTTATTGCTTTTCCAAGTTAATTTTGGGATAATTATCAGAAACCTATTTTGAGGTTTGGTGTATTCTCAGTTCGATATATTATATTCGTGTATTCTCATATGCCTCCTCTAATGTTGGTATTCCATTTCTTTAACCGTTTGTTGCATTACAAAATGATCAAGTTACCCCAAAAAAAAATAACTTGTATACTGAAAATAAAGAATTGTGTACCAACATGTTTGTTTTGGCGCCAAAGAGATGTAAATACAATTAAAATATCAAATCATCCCTACTATTTTCCAAAATGACTTTGATGAATGAAACAAACAAAAGATTTGATCCCAGTATTAAATAAATATATATATATGAAAGGAGTGAAAAAATTTTGAACTTTAGAAATACTTTTTTGACTTTAGAAATAGTGTAACACTATTCACGTCAAAGAAGGAAGATAATGAAGCCAATTCCCCATATATAAAGCCAACAAAATTAAATTGAGTGAAGCCTTGCTTAAAAAACCCATTCCATGATCCCAGTCCCACCACGCACTTTGTATAAAATTCAATTTATTAGAATAATTGGAATCATTAGGAGAGGAAATATATTTGTGTGCTTAGGACTACATATAGTTCCTGATGAACGTTGGGATTTTTACGCGTTCCCCTTGCCTCTATGTCAAAACAATGGATTTAATTAAATTGCATTTGAAATCCACTAAGCATATTCTTCACTTCATTGTTTTGTTTTTTTTTTCTCTCTTTTTTTCCCCATTTTTCAATCCTATCTCATTTTTGGATGATATAATGAACATGTTTGATCAGTTCTGGTCGGTTATCATTTGGAAATATTACATTTTTTTTTATCCCAATGCGATATATTTTCTTCTCCATTGAAGATTCTCTGGAGTCTGGACGCTATTAACCAAAAAATGCAACTTTTTTTTCTGTTTATAAATTGCTTCTGTACCCAAAGTTGTAAGTACTTACCAATAACTTGATAAACTTCAATAATAAATAGGATTTAAAAAATGAACTTGAAACATCTATATAAAATATTGGAATTCAATGAAAAGAGTAGGAATATAAAACCAAAAAGTTGTGGAAAAAAGAGTTGAAGAGCTTAACCTAAAACTCGGAAAGAATTATAAAAAATCTGATAAATCCAACAAGAAGTAAGGATCAAAAAATAAACTCGAAACATTCACAAAAATATTGGAATTAAGTAAAAAGAGTAGAAATATAGAACAAAAAAAATAGTGGAAACAAGAGTTGAAGAGCATAACCTAAAAGTTTGAAGAAGTTAACAAAAATCTGATAAAGTTTAACAAGTAGTCGAGATCTAGAAAATGAACCTGAAATATCCAAGCAAAATGTTAGAATTCAATGAAAATAGTTGGAATATAGAACCAAAAAGTGGTGAAAATAAGAGTGGAAGAAGTTAACCAAAAAATTGAAATAGCTTAATAATAATTTGATAAATTTAAACGCGAAGTAGGGATCTAAAAAGTAAATTTGATACATTTACCCAAAATATTGGAATTCAATAAAAATAGTAGGAATATTGAACCAAAAGTAGTGGAAAAATAAGTTGGAACAACTTAGTAATAATTAGATAAAGTCTAATAGAATATTGAGATTAAAAAATAAACTTGAAATATCAACCTGAAAACTAGAAATTTAATGAAAAAAATTGAAATATAGAACTAATAACTGATGGAAAAATGAGTTGAAACAACTTACTAAAAATTTGATAAATTCCAACGAAAAGTAGGGATTTAGAAATTGAACTTGAAATATCCAAACAAAATTTTGGAATTCAATAAAAAGAGTAGGAATATAGAACTAAAAAATGGTACGAACAAGAGTTGAAAAAATTAACCCAAAAGTTGAAATGATTTACCAAGAGTTTAATAAATTCAAATGAGAAGTAAGGATCTAAAAACTAAACTTGATATATTTACCCAAAATATTAAAATTCAATAAAAATAGTAGGAATATAGAACCAAAAAGTGGTAGAAAAATAAATCGGAACAATTTATCAAAAAATAAATAAAATTTAATACATTACAGAGATATAAAAATAAACTTGAAATATACACCTAAAAAATTGGAAGTTAATGAAAAAAGTGGATATATGAAACCAAAAATTAGTGGGAAAGCGAGTTGAAACAACGTACCAAAATTTAGATAAATAACCATGAAAAATAGAAATTTGAAAAATAAACTTGAAATATGCATTATAAATATTGGAATGTAACAAAATAAGTAGGAATGTAATCATTTTGTGATATGTTAATATTTTTTATATATTTTTTGTAATATTTTTAAATTTTAAATTATTACAATCTTTTTCCTCATTTAATTACAATTTTAACCTTTTTTCTAATTTTTTCATAATTTTTTTACATTAAAAACAAATAAAAATATAATTTTCAGTATATTATCCGTAAAAATCGGTTGTACCAGTTGCATGCATGCACTGTATGAGATACAGGGCTGCATGTAGGTCAACTCATTGAAGTCTCATCAAGATTGTCTTCATTCGAGAAAAAGCAACTATGTTTAAGACTTCATTCGAGAAAAAGCAACTATGTTTAAAAGATCTTTAATAAAGTACTAATAATTATTAAAGACATGTTTGACTAGACTTGCAGTTGGCAAGCATAAGAGGATGAAATTATTAATTAATTAGAACACATGAAAGATTCCTCTTTTTTTTTTTTTTTGAAAAGAAAGTAAACCTTTCATTAAACTAAACTTTCAGCCATATAAAAAAACATCAGCTGGTAAATTGTTTCTCCAGATAACAGATTCTGAGCTACACAAAGCTCTTTTAGCTAAAAAATGAGCAAAACTATTACACTTTCTTGGAACATGTTGGAAAGATATCAGTTGGAAATCTTGTGTGCTCTTGTGGATGTCTGACATAGTCCACCAAATCTCTGTCCTGTTGCTAACTTTCTTATTTGCTAAGTCAGCTACATTTTTGCAGTCGGTCTCTATAATCACATTTGACAGACTAAGATCCTTGGCTACCTCCATACCCCACTTGACAGCATGAGCTTATGCTATAGCTACGTTCCCCTGGAAATTCATGCTTTTTACTGCTGCTGCTAACACTTGCCCTCGATGATTTCTGATGACCACGCCCAAGCCTGCACTCTTCCTATCTTCTTCGACTGCTGCATCAACATTGACATTCACTTTGTTGTTTGGTGGTGGAGTCCATATCTGCATCTTTCCCTCTACTTTATTTCCATGGCTCTCCCGTTCTTTAGCCTGCTGAGCCTGATACACTTCCATAACTGCTTTGCCCCTAGCCACTGACCCTAATGGATCTAACTTTTTTTCCTTGAAAAAGGAGTTTGCTTCTAGCATGCCAAGCAACCCACCAAATCGTGGCCACGTAATCTACCTCAGACTTAGCCCAATTATTCATAGTCCCAATCATGACACTAAGCATGTCTTCTCTAATGACGCTCTTCACCTCATTCTCCAAGTGAGTACATTTCCAGATTCTCCGAGCCACTCTGCATTCCATCAAGGCGTGGAAACCATCTTCACAACCCGCTTTGCATAAATGGCATGTCGGTTCCTTCGGCACTTTCCTTCTCCACAGATTTTCTGCCGTTGGCAGCAGGTTCTTTGCAGCTTTCCACACAAAGATCTTAATTTTCTCTGGTAAGTTTAGCCTCCAAATATGTTGCCAGCCCTGTGGAGCTCCTGTAGATCCGGCTGGAGATTCAGAGAACTTAATTTTGAGAGTTAGTTGATATCCACTCTTTACTGAGTATATACCTTTCTTATCATAATGCCATATCACCATATCTTCTTGAGGAGTTCTCGGTAAAGGGATATTCCTTATGATTTCAGCATCTTCCTTTGCAAAGTTTTGATTGATCATTGTTTCATTCCATTGGTGATTTTGATCAAGAAGCTCTGAGACTCTAGATTCAGTAGGCAAGGACTGTACCAGGATTGGTTTGAAGGTTGAGGGCCTAGGGAAAGATTCCTCTCATTGATTTCGTTGAAACAGACTTAATTTGTAATCAAAGTGAAAATTCGTCATTTTTCAGCGGTGGTTCCAACTTCTAACAAGCTCTGAGCAGTAAGTTTTCTGACAGTTTTATATTTACATGTCTCTTGTATTTGTGTAATTAGTCTCTCACATAATTCAATTTAATAGGAAGTTTTGATCTCTTGCTTCCAAGGCTCAAAACTTATTGCAACATTGCTGGCAATTAGTGTGGGTTTCGGCTCTTTAATTCAGCTTTGCTAGGTTTAAGTTCGACATCGAATTTTATGCGTTTAGTGCAGTATTTTTATGAACTATTTTTAAGATATTTTTAATTAATTCTTAGGTACTTAAAATAAACTTCTTGTCGGCATACAAAGGACTAAAAGAGTAAAAATTAACTAGAACACATAAAATCTTCTCATTAATTTCACTGAAACAACGTAAAAATTCATCTAACTGTGGTCAAATACTTGCATGTGTCTTGTATTTTCAGCTTATTTTTTGAACTTTTATATGTATGTTTTTTGTGACATATTTTAATCTTATTTGCAATTGAGATATTGTAGCTTTTAAACTACAGCGGCTATGAAAAAAATTGTAATTATGAAACAAAAGTTAATAATATATAATAAATATAAATTTTAAATAATAATTTTAATAAAATTATTAGAGATATAATGAATTTTTTATCGTATAAGTGAAAAATCATATCAATATAATTTTTAAGTTACAGCAATTAGTATTTACCAAATATTTTTATATTGTAGCTTAAATATCCACCCCCTATCCCAAAAGCACTCTTTATATAATTAATTTTTTCACATAATTCCAAAAAATCAATTTAGAGGAAATTTCGTTCTCTTGTTGCCAAGACATAAAAACTGGTTCCAACTCTGCAGGCAGTGTGTGTTTCTTGGACAGGAAAGTTGGCAGTGCAGGTTTTAAGTCTTCTTCAATTCGGCATTGATACAGCATCTAATTCTAAATTAGTTCTTAGGGACTTAGAGTGCGACTGTCGTGGCGTCAATTGCTCGCATCATGAGCATCCACAAAGTTTCTCCTTTTGTTCCTTATCCTCTTCCTCACTGGAAATATGACGTCTTCTTAAGTTTCAGAGGAGTAGACACCCGCAAAAATTTCACAGACCATTTGTACACTGCTTTGGATCAGAAGGGAATCATAGTCTTCAGGGATGACAAAGAACTTGAGAGAGGAGAATCCATTTCACCTGGACTCTTTAAAGCAATTGAAGAATCAAAAATTTCAATTATTGTTTTCTCTAGAAACTATGCTTGTTCGACATGGTGCTTGGACGAACTTGTTCATATTCTTGAATGCAAAAACAAAAATCATCAACAAATGGTTTATCCAATTTTCTATGATGTGGAACCAACTGATGTAAGGAAACAGTCAGGAATTCTTGAAGCAGTTTTTGCTCGACATGAAGAAATTCTTGCTCAGAATAAAGAAAAGGTGCAAAAGTGGAGAGATACTTTGAAAGAAGTGGCGAATATCTGTGGCTGGGAATTGAAGGACAGGTAGTCTTTCTTATTCTCAAAGATTAATTACCTATAATAGATTTGATTTGAAACTATGTTTACACTCACTTTAATTCAACAACACCAATGTTTTCTTAATCTTTTGCAAGCTGCAGGAATCAGTCTGAATTTATTTTGGAGGTTGTCAAGGTGATATCAAGTAAAAGTCCTATAATATCAGGGATTCTTAAGAATCTAGTAGGAATAGATTCACACTTGAAGAATCTGAGGCTTCTCATGGATAAAGGATCTAATGATGTTCGCATGATAGGGATATGCGGTATGGGAGGTATAGGGAAGACAACCCTTGCAAGGGTTGTTTATGACTTGACTTCTCATAAGTTTGAAGGAAGTAGCTTTCTTGCCAATGTTAGAGAAATTTCAAAAGAAGGCGGCCTGATCTCTTTACAGAAGCAACTCCTTTCCCAGTTACTAAAGCTTCCAAATAATGGCATATGGAATGTTTATGATGGTATCAACATCATAGGAAGTAGGCTGCACCACAAAAAGGTTCTTTTGCTTATCGATGATGTAGTTGATATCAAGCAATTAGAATGTTTAGCTGGAAAGCGTGAATGGTTTGGTCCTGGCAGCAGGATCATAATAACATCGAGAGATAAGCATTTGTTGATGACGCATGGAGTAGATGAAGTATATAAGCTCAGGGAACTACATGATGATAACGCTCTTCGATTATTTTGTAAAAAAGCCTTCAAAACCCATCAGCCTAAGAAAGGATATGAGCAGCTGTCTGAATGGGTTACAAAGTATTCAGGTGGTCTTCCATTAGCTCTCAAAGTTTTGGGATCCTTTTTATATGGTAAAACAACAAAAGAATGGCAAAGCGCAGTAAAGAGACTGAAAAGAGATTCAGAAAATGAAATCTTGGATATACTTCAAATAAGTTTTGATGGGCTTAAAGAAACAGAGAAGGAAATATTTCTTGACATTGCGTGCTTTCATCGAGGGGAGAATAGAGATTATGTAACAAAAATTCTTGATTACTGTGATTTTGACCCAGTTATTGGAATAAGGGTTCTTATTGATAAATCTCTCATAGAGGTTTTATCCAACAATCAACTATGGATGCACGATTTTTTACGAGAAATGGGTCAACAAATTGTTAAGAGACAATGCCCTGAAGATCCTGGGAAACGTAGCAGATTGTGGAAGGAAGCAGATGTACGTCAGCTGTTAACAAGAAACACAGTAAGCAATGATAAGTCAAAAACATGTACTTCTAAGATTTCAACCCATTCACATTCTTATCTTTGCTTATTCTTTACTTTTTTAACTTTCAGGGATCTGAAACTGTTGAAGTCATATATCTCAACTTCCCTGCAGAAGCAGAAGTGCATTTCAGAGCAAGTTCTAATACATTTTTGAAGATGACTAACCTGAGAATGCTTCTTATCCGTAATGTGCAAGTGCAACTTCCTGAAGGCCTTGAATATCTCTCCAATGAGTTACGGTTACTTGAATGGCCTGGATATCCTCTGAAATCCTTGCCATCAAATTTTCAACCGGATAAAATTGTTGAACTTAACATGTGTTACAGTCACATCGAACAAATGTGGAATGGAATCAAAGTAAGTTTTATTTCATTTATTTTTTTTTCCCGTGAATAAATGTTGATAGAGTTATCATTCATCCCCTGAAAAATTGCTGAAATCATTGTTTTTGAACAGCCTTTAAGCAATTTGAAATTCATGAGACTTGGCAAATCCAAAAATCTGATCAGAACGCCAGATTTCTCAGGGATGCCATGTTTAGAGGAGCTGGATCTTGGAGGATGTACAAGATTGTGTGACATTCACCCAACATTGCTACTTCACAAGAAGGTTACTTTATTGAATCTAAAAGACTGTACAAGTCTCACGACTCTTCCGGGCAAGATTTTTATGGAATCTCTAAAAATACTTATACTTTCTGGTTGCTTGAAATTGAAGAACTTTCCAGAGATTGTGGGTAGTATGAAGTGTCTGTCAGATCTTCTTTTGGATGGAACCGATATTAAAGAACTACCAATATTACCATTTGAACTTCTATCTGGACTTGTTCAGTTAAATGTGGAAGGCTGTAATAAACTTGAGCGTCTTCCAAGAAATATAAGCGCTCTAAAATATCATCCAACTTGGAATCTTTCTGGCCTATTGAAATTCTCAAATTTCCCAGAGATCATGACAAATATGGAGCATGTGTTGGAGCTTCATTTGGAAGGAACTGCCATAAGAGGATTGCCTATATCAATTGAACTTTTCTCTGGTCTTGTTTTGTTGAATTTGAGAGATTGCAAAAATCTCTTGAGTCTTCCGTGTACTATTAACGGTCTGAAGTCTCTTAAAAAGTTGTATCTCTCTGGCTGCTCCAAACTTAAAAATGTGCCAGAGAACTTGGGGAAAGTAGAAAGCTTGGAGGTGCTAGAATTAAGCGGGTGCAAAGGACCACCAGTATCATCATCATGGTATCTGCCCTCCCCCATTAGTTTGAAGCGAAGCTGTTCAGATCCTACCGCTTTGAGGCTTCCTTCTCTGTCAGGTTTGTGGTCTTTAAGGAAATTGGACCTCAGTGACTGTGATCTAGGGGAAGGAGCAATACCAAATGATATTGGCAACTTATGGTCGTTAGAAGAGTTGTATCTGAGTAAAAACAGTTTCGTTACAGCGCCAGCAAGCATTAACCGTCTTTTTAATCTTGAAGAACTAGAGTTGGAAGATTGCAAAAGACTACAATCTATGCCGCAACTTCCACCCAACATAAAAGAAGTCGGAGTAAATGGTTGTGCTTCATTGGAAAAATTATCAGATGCCTTAAAATTATGCAAATCGGAGTACATTTCAATTAGTTGTATAGACAACCTGAAATTGCTCAGCAACGATGGTTTGGCATTTTCAATGCTAAAAGAGTATCTTGAGGTCAGTCTCTCTCTCTCTCTCTCCTCTCTCATTTGTGCAAAAAATTATGCCTAAAAATGATGCATTTTTATGGGCTCCTTTTTTATCCCCCTTTTTTCGGTTACAGGCAGTGTCACGCCCAATGCAAAAGTTTGGTATAGTTGTTCCAGGAAGTGAAATTCCAGAGTGGTTCATGCATCAGAATGATGGATCTTCAATAAAATTCATAATGCCTTCAAATTTATATTGTAAGAATAAGGCGCTGGGATATGCCGTCTGCTGCGTCTTTCATGTCCGTGAACATTCCCCTGGTATCCAAACAAGGCGTTCATATCCCACACATCAATTGAACTGCCAGATGAAAGGTTCTTCTACCAGTTATTCAATCGAGTTCAGAGAGAAATTTGCTGAAGCAGAGTCAGGCCATCTTTGGCTACTCTACTTGTCTCTTAAAAAATGCTATTATAGCAATTGGCGTTTTGATAATAATCTCATTGAGTTGTCGTTTCGGCCTGTGTCTGGCTCAGGGTTGCAGGTGAAGAGATGTAGTTTCCATCCCATTTATAGGCACAAAGTTGAGTTCTTCAACCAAATAAGAAACCAATGGACTCACTCACTACACTGCCTATAATATGAATGAATTCTATCCCGATTCTGTTTGATCAAAGATACTTGTAGCCACAACGTCAAGGTGAAGTGTGAATGAATATTTGGGCTTGAAGAGTGGGAATGGTGTTCTGTTGATGAGGAACCACAGCCTGAAAAATTTAATGCAGAAGCCTGCTTATTCTCTGAATTCATCGATAAGCATTCATCTTCAAATTCAGTTCATGTTCTTTGCACTTGGTAATTCATTTACATTAATTTTATTTATTTATTGCATCTCCTTATCGAAAAACATTTGATGTTAAATTACCAGAAATCCTCTGCTTGGATCAAAAGCAAAGAGTACCTATAGTTGTTTAAGAATGTGCCTTCATGAATTGAAATAGCATTACTGCTCTATTAGCCTGGCTCCTCACTTGAATTTCTTTGATGTTTGTTAATAATTCCAAATTCCAGTGAACATGGATTTTGATCGAGATAATCCTATGCTTTTGCCCTGTTGATAAAATCAAGCAGTTGTTGTGATTGTTGCAAGTGTTTCTTATTTGATATTTTTTCGTTTTTGTTGTTTGGTTTGTGAGAAGATGTGGAATTAGAACTGCACTAGAGTGAGAAGAAATGAGAAGAAAAAGAAAGCATGTAAAGTTTAGCGAATGTGTGTGTGTATTTTTTTTAAAGCCTTGAATTTTTTGATTTCTCATGAGTTGAAAATTAAGGATTGAAACAAATCTTCTGTTTTGTTGAATTCTTATTATATTTCTTCTCATAAATTTCTCATTTTTGTAAATAGTGCATAATTTGGTAGAAGCTTAACTGAAAGCCACTAATTTTACTACAAGAATAACTTAATTTTTAATTCAATCCAGGGATTCAAAATGACTCAGAGTTCTTTCGAACTTAAATAACATGACAACTTAACTATCAATTCCCTTCTTTTTGTGCAAAAGTTGGCAGATTCGGAGCCAATTAGGGTGAGTTTTTTGGTACACTTGAAGGGGCTGGTGTCATAGTTCATGAATTGCATTGCTATGAATGAATAACAAAGAAATTAGATTAGCTTATTGAATCTGTTTGAATTTTTTTATATAGCCTATGCAATCGGAGGCATTTAAATTATGTGAGTCAAAGTTCTCACATATTAGCTGTGCACAGTGCTTGAAATTGCTTGGTAACAACGGTTTGGCCTTTTCAGTTTTAGAGAGTATGTCAACAAATGCCAGCCTTTTCACTCTGTTTCTCTCGAATGCTCTTGAGCCTTATGCATACAAATTTATGCTGTGGAAAAGATTAATCTAAGGGCCAGGAGTTTCTATAGAAAGAATATAAAGATGATAAGGTTTGTTGTGTCAATCTCAAATATATTATGGGTGTTAGGAGTATCTGATGATGCTGATGATGTTGTGCAGTGATGTTGAGCTGATGGTGCTATGTAGTGATGCTGATATGGTGTTATGCAGAGTTTACAGAGCATGATGGAAGAACATGATAAGGCTGGTGGTTTAGCATGTAGCTTAGTATACCAGCTGAGAATTAGTTATGCTGAGCTGTCAAGTTGGTTATAACTGATTCAGTAGCCTTTAACCACGCATGAAGATTCCAGAACAATCTAGCTACTAGATTCTTGTATCCATCTTGTAGTATAAGTAGAGTGATCTGTAGATTCTGTACACATTGTTACGTATGCTATGATTGAATAAAATACATTTTCCGTCACTTTCAATTTCATTTTCTCTATAACCAAACACTGTTTTAGCCGAATTCAATCAATGGGAATTATAAGAAAATAAGCAGTAAAAGCAAATAAACATTAGGGAAATGAACACTCAACAATATACCTACATGTAAACATCCTCGGAAGATCTAAGAAGTTGAGCATAGTACACAAACGCACACACAGAGCAACTGAAACTTGTAGCAAGTCTGCAGACTACAGATACATGTCCGTATCAGCACTAGAATTTTGCTGGGAAGCGTAGCACTTTGGATTGAAGCAATACTTGTTGAGTTATTTCTGTCCACAGAATAAATAGGAACCTTCAGTTGGAATGAAATCAGAGATACATTCAGAACCACCTTGAGGAATTCATGCTCAACAGCAACTTCAGTAATAATCAAGATTATAAACAGTAGAGAGACTCCATTCAGCTTCAATCCCGAGTGTCCCGAGTGTATGGAAACTGGATGGAGACTACACTTCTTCACCTTCAATCCCGAACTAGTTTGAAACAACTAAACTTGGTCAGATCCAAACTTCCAGTCAAGATTATTGCACTGTTGAAGATCAAGAATATAATGTATACGAGCTTCTATTTGATCAGCTTTCATGTGGTAGTGGTAGTGATGTTTATGTTTGCCTCTGACAGGATGTGAATGTTTATTAACATGAAACGCACAGCAAATAGCATATCCAACCATCTTCTTCTTATCGTATGAATCTGGAGGACTTATTGTTATTGAAGATCCCTCATTCGGATAGTCGAACCTCTCCGGAATCTTACGTCTAGGAATAGCTATGCTGAAATCTGACTCCCAGGAAGAACAATGGTGAAAACTCAGGTACTTTGTGGGATCATATAACTCTATTCAATTATTTAATGGATGAATGACATATTAGTTGAGAAATTCAACATTACACGTGGATAAAATAATAGAGTTTTGGATCAGCCGTCAGCGTATTCTTTCTTTAATGTTAAACAAATTGTTGGTTATAAATAATTAGTGATCAAAATTGACTAATCAAAATTGATTAATCAGTTTATATAAATTATTGAAATTGATCTTGTTCATAAAAAACACTGCATATAGCTAGTATAGTTGATCTTCCTAATGATGGAGGTTGAAAAGTTTTGAGTCTTCGTATGTGCATTGTGGGAGTAATTTTTCTCTTTCTTTCAGAAACATATTAAATTTTTTCAAGCTATTTCATACATAACATCAAGGGTTTACTTTTCCAAAAGATAGATTAATGCAACTTAACTGGTCAATAAAAATTAACAATATGTTCAATTTAAGTTTTATCTTGACAAAAAGAAAAATTACATTAGGTTTAAGAATTTAATAAGCTAAAACAATTAGGAAATTAATGGGTTAAAGTAAACATGCAACTAAAGTGAAATTAGAAAAATAATGAAGATGAAATGGATACAAGTATTTTTCTTGGTTTCACTTGGAAACCTCCAATAGTATGAGTTAAATGTTAGAAAATTGATAGGTAAAGCTGACACACAACTAAAGTAAAATTGAGAAACAATAATCATAAAAGAACACCAGTGATAACACTATGAAATGAAAGTTATCATAATATTTTTATGCTTAAATTAACAATACTTAGAGAGTAAATGACATGTTTTCATTGCATTTTAGCTACATTTTGCATGGGTAGTCATTTAAGTTTAATTTTAATAAAATTCATGCGTTTTTAGATTATTGTGTGCTTTGATTACTTGCATAATTGTAGGTGACCAAGAAGCTCAAATTTCATGGATGGAACGTTGCTGTAGCAGGCTTGCAGAGTTACAAAAGAACTTGGATGAGAAGTAATTTTGAAATAATGAAAGATGCTGGAGCAATATGTTGTAGTACTATTGCTGCAGCAACTCCTGGAGCAACGATAAATGAGATATCACACGTTAAATAGAAGACCGCAATCTAAAGTTTCCAAAAATAAGAGATTCACTGCCATACGTTTCTGGTAACCCTAATTTTGATTTATAAAAAGAGCACATTACAATGAAAAAAGGAGAGTTGTCATTAGAGAAAAGAATCGAGAAACAATACAAGAGAAAATAAAGATAAAGAGACAGAATTAAGGGCTGCATCAAAGGATTTATGAAGAATATTAAGGGGATTCATAAGGACGAGCGGATTTCAACTCTTATTCTTACTCTCGTATTTTTATCTTGTTATGAAGATTTGTTTAATGGCTGAAACTATTTTGGTTTTTGTTTTATAACAAATTATGAACTAAAATTACTTATGGTTGAGTGATAAACAATGTTGATGGTTAATTGACTGATTATATATGTTGCTGCATGTTTGTTATAGCATGTTGTTTTTATAATACTCATTTCAATTCACTATTTCAGCTGACTACCCATTTAGTGGTACTAGCTAAGTAAAAGCCTAAAAAAGGTCTGTCTTAGTGGGACAAATCAGAGTAATTCTTGGTTTTAGGTTGGATTTCATGAGTTGAGTTTAACTTGATTAAAAAAAGGTCATGCTTAATCTAAAATTAGTGATGAACTAGACATAGAGATATACCTTGTAGGATAATTAGAATCTAAAACATGTAATGCTATATTTTATGTTAGCATAACAATTGGTCACTGTTAAGTTGTATCAAGATATAAGACATCCAATAAGTGATAGCTGAGGATACATAAGGATTCTGTATAGTACTGTAAAAGATGATGTAGCAACATAACCAAAAATTAGAAAAATAGTCAAAACCATTAAGAGAGTTTAATCACTCAACTACTCCATTCTCATTGATTATATCCTTGTATTTGACGTGATGATTTACCTTATTGCATTTCACTTATTGCATTTTTATTTTAATTAATTCATTAGTTTTATAAATTATTTTATTTTTAATTTTGGAACAAAATAAGGTTGCTGTAGCAATTCATATAACATCAATTCCTATGAAGACGATCCTGAATACTTATCATTATATTACTTGTTGTGTACACTTGCACAATGACACCCATAGCATACAACAATCAGAATTTTCATAGTTAAACTTTTAGCCTACATTCATAGGTGAAGACAGAAGGAAATGTTTTACTAATGAAAAGAAGTTACAAGTATTGTAGTACTTTATCTCACAATCCAAAAACCTTAATATACCTAAACTCTAAAAACATTAGAACAAGAGTTTAAAGCTCTCAACGCACTCTTAGTCTCCAATTCCTAGCTCTGTCACTTCTCAATTAGATAGAGAATTGAAGAAAATGAAATGAATGAAGAGGACAAATGAAGCCTTTATTTATAGGCCAAGCAATACCCAAAATCAGCAATGTTGGACTTTAAAATAATATATATTTTCATTCAACTTTCAACTTTGGTGACAAAGCCAAAAGTTGTGTGCTAGACAAATGCCTCCCACTTACTTAACAAATTATGCCAAAAGTCAAAAGTTGCATGCTAGCAACATATAATTGTTTGCCATATACATGCACATGTTCAACAATTCTCCCACTTAGAGACTTGATTGAGAACCAATCATGTCTCCACACCATCCATTCTTTTTCGTCATTGTTATGTTGCTTACATCTCTGTTAGGCTACAAGAGGATCTACTCCATACAAACTTGTCAGCATTGATTCGCTTGGTCAAAACATCTCCTCAGTTCTCTTTGGTATGGATTTTTTTTGTAATAAAGTGTATTGTACCTGATAACTCTAGAAAATGAGAGTTATCATGGCATTTTTAGGCTTAAATCAAGACTCCTTAGAGAGTAATTGATGTGTTTTAGTGCATTTTAACGATAGTTTGCATTACATTCATTTTAGTTTAAGTTTAATAAAGTTTACGTGAATTTTGAATAATTGTATGCCTAAAACATATGTTCAACTATAGGTCAATGGAAACCTGAATTTTATGGAAAAGATGTTGTTGCAATGGACCTATAAAGAGGACAAACGAGCATGGCTATAGAAGAATTGGAGCACATCTGGAATAGTGAAGATGCTATAGGCATTGTTGTAGGCTGTAGCAATCCTTGAACATTGACAGAGAAAATATGGGCAAGATTTTTAGAATATTGCGATCTGCAGTTTTCTAATCTGAAGATGCATGCCCTAGAGTTTCCAGTTACCCTAATTTGTGATTATAAAATGAGGCATACATGCAAAGGAAAGAGGAGGCCGTCAATCAAAACCAAAATAGAAAAGAAATGAAGAAGAAACAGAATTCCCGAGCAGAATTCAAGGCTTCACCAATAGAAGAAATTTACAGATTCAATTGGAATTCACTCTTTCTCATTCTTTTCTTGTTTTCTTGTCATTCATTGATCATGACTATGTACTCGATGGCTACCACTTAGTTGTTTAATTTCTATGCACAAATTATGAGCTAAATTTATTTATGGTTGACTGTTAAGCTATCTTGATGGTTGATTGACCGAAAATAAGTATTGCTGCATGTTTGCTATAGCATTTTGCTTTAATAACATTTATTTACATTCATTATTCTGGTTGACCACTTATTTAATGATACAAGTTAAGAAAGAGCCGCAAAATGGCCTATTTTAGTGGAACATATTAGAGCAATACTTAGTTTTAGATTGAATTTCCTAAATTGAGTTTAACTTGAGTCCAAAAAGGGTCATGCTTAATCTAAAGATTAGTGATAAACCAGATGTGGGGATTCACCTTGTAGGGTAAAGAGAACATGAACATGTAATGTTATATCTTATGTTGACATAACAATTGGTCATTATTAGGTTGCATAAAGATATAAGACATCCAACATGTTACTGCTGAGGATAAAGATGAAATATAAGTGTGCAACCCAAGAGGGGGGTGAATTGAAATTTTAAAAATTATCCTAGCAAATCCACACAACAAGCAATCTAATATTTTAATAAAAATTGAAAGCAATAAGTTCAATAAAAACACAATAACAAATGAGTAAGGGAGAAGAGAAACAAACACACGAATTTTTACGTGGTTCGGCAATCCCCGCTTACGTCCGCGCCTCCAAGCGATCCAAGCTTGAGGATTTCACTATCCAAGTCTTTCCAAGACTTCAACCGTTTACAATTGACTTCAAGGTGTCAATGAACCTTTACAACAAAGAGATTATCTCCCAATCTCTTCACTCAAGTGTCTCACACACTCAAACTCTAACAATTAAGATGAAGAAATGAAAGTTACAATAAAACTCACTCAAAGAGTAGATATTCAAAAATGAAGAACAAGAGATGATTCAATGTTTTGTGATTTGAAAATTGAAAGCTCAAGATATCTCGTGTGCTTTTTGTTTATGCTTGCTAGAGAGCTTGAAAATGAGTTGGATTTGAGTTTATATAGTTTGATCTAAAAAACTAGCCGTTATGCACATTTTGGTCATAACCGGCTTGTCATTTAGGAATCTGGTAAGCCGCTTTTATGTTGCCATTAAGGCAAAAATTTGAATTTCAGAATATCTGGTATGCCGCTTTTCATATCCAATAAGCCGCTTTTGAAATCCGGATTGCCGCTTTGCGAAATCTAGATAGCCGTTTATGCTCCAGAAGCTTACTGCCCAAAATCTGGTTTGTCGTTTATCATATCCGGTAAGCCGCTTGCTACAGAAACTTCTACAGTGAAATATTTTTAAAATTTACAATTTGACCCTAAAACTTTATAAAATTATATTATGGCCCAAAACGTTATATTATTTTGCAAATAGGTCCAATTTAAGAATCTCTAAATAATGCTTGCTATTCTCAAAATTTTTTGAAATTATGATATAGCCCAAAATGTTATGAAACTTTTTCAATAAGTCATTCTCCAAAATTTCGAGCAATACTTGTTGATTTCAAAGTTTTAAAAACTCTTTCAATTAAATCATAAACTTGAAAAACAACTAATTTCATAAAATTATTTTTCCATTAAATATAAAACCTTTATAATGTGAAAATAATGATTTATTTAAAATATATAAAAAATAATTTGAGCTTAAAGATTAATCATTCTTAATCTTGTTTGTTATCATCAAAATCAACATTATGCAAACATATATGTTAACAAAAGATGGTTTCTGTCCAGTGTTGTAACAGATGCTGCAGTAACCGTACTCAATATATATAAAACAGTTAACACCATTAAAATAGTTTAATCACTCAACCACTCTATTCCAATTGAATTTACTTTTGTGTTTAACATGCAATTTTCATTCATTGCATTTTCTTTATTATCGCGGTTTATTTTACGTAGTCTATTAGTTGTATTAGTTGCATTGATTTTTAATTGAGAATATAGATTACACTGTGAAATTGTTGTAGCAAGTTTGATAGCATCAATCCCTATGGAGACGATCTTGGATACTCACCCTTATATTACTTGTTGTGTACATTTGCACATTTTCACTACTAGCAATTGAGTTAAAGATTACAACAGTACCCCTATGTGCTTTGTCTTGAAATGAAAGGCTAGATTCCTTGCAATGTACAAGATACTCTAATTGTCACAAAACAGAAACATTTTCTCTTGTTTGTACCCAAACTCCTCCAACAACCTTTGTATCTAAAGAACCTTTTTGCAAGGTTATGTAGCTACCATTATTATGCTTCTGTTGTAGATAAAGTCACAACGGTTTTCAGTTTTGAAACGCAGGTTACAGCTTTTCTTGCAAGTGTAAACACATAGCCAGTAGTAGATTTCCTTTATCAAGGTCCCCTGCAAAATATGAATCCTCAAGGTCTCTGACAGTAAATTTTAATCCTCCATAACATAATGCAACATCTAAGATTCATTTGATGTATCTGAGAATCCTCTTTACAGTTTTCCAATATTCTTCACCAGGATTCACTCTATATCAACTGACCGCTCACACGGCTTGTGCAATATCTAATTTCGTACATATCATAGTGAACATTAAACTTCCTATTGCTGATACAGAAGGTATTCGAGACATCTCATTTCTCTCTACTCTGTTGCTAGAATATTTACTTGAGGATAACTTGAAATTAACAGGAAGTGAGGTAGAAATTAGCATACAATCTTGCATGTTGAAGCGTCACAAGATTTTCTTCAAGTAATTCTTTTGAGATAGCCAAATCTTCTTGTTATTTATGTCTTAGTGAATTTGCATTCCTATATTCTTGTTTGCTAGTCTTAAGTCCTTCATTTTAAACTACCTAGCTAATTGTGCCTTTAATTCTTGGACCTAATCTTTGTTTGGGCCTGCTACTAATATGTTATCCACATACAATAGTATAATGATAAAATTATTATCCTCAAACCACTTGTAATATGCACAGGTCTAAACCGAGTCTACTGTAGCCAAGGCTCATGATGAAGGAATCAACTCTCTTATACCAACATCTCAATGCCAGTTTGAGACTGTATAGAGATTTGTTCAACTTGCAAAAGAAGTTTTCTTTACTTGTTTCAGCAAAACCTTCTGGTTAGAGTATATACATTTTTTCTTTAAGTTCTCTATGAAAAAACACAGTTTTCACATCTAAGTGCTCTAGGTTTAGGTTAAATACAACACATATTGCAAGGACTATTTTGATTGTCGTGAGTCGAATTACTAGGGAAAATATATCGTTAAAGTTAATACATTCTTTCTGAGCATATCCTTTCATTACCAATCTTACACGATACCGCTCTACTTGGTCATTGCCATCACGCTTGATCTTGTAAACATATTTTTTTCCTATGATTTTTCTTCCACGTGGTAGTGGTATAAGTTCCCACGTCTTAAACCTATGTAGAGCTTTAATTTCTACCTGCATTGTTGTCATCCACAAAACAACATTTAAGCCATTTAAAGTTTTATGGAAAGTTGATGGCTCTGCATCCTCTGTTAGAATATAGTATACAACATTGATCCTATAACATACTCTAAGTGCCACACCGACAGTTGTCTCTCGCAAGTTGACCGATGAACTTCTGTAGCCTCAGACTCCATTGGTTCTTGCTTCTCATGCTTTAGTGGTGTTTCAGAATAATCTAAATCTTCTTTTCCTGGATTATTTTCATATACATTGGTACAATCTCTGACTTGTTCTTCAAAGTGCTATCATTCTCATTTTTCTTTTGTAGTCGATCTTCTACAAAGATAACATCTCTACTGATGACAATCTTGTGGGCAATGAGATCCTACAGACAATCTTGATAAGAATCTTGTAGTCAATCTTCTTTCTTGAGCATTGTAAGTACATAAGGCATCCATATGCATGCAAATGAGAATAATCAACAGGCTTCCTAGTCTACATCTCCATTGGTGTCTTTAACTTAATTATTGTAGGTGGCGATCAATTTACTACATAATAGGTGGATTTGGTTATTTCTAACCAAAATGAGTTGACTAGAGCAGTCTTCAATATAACTTGTATTCATTCTGTAAGAGTATTGTTCATTTGCTCTGTCACTTCATTCCGTTGAGGAGTGTATGCCACAGTGAATTGTTTTTTAATACCTTTTTGCTTACAGTATATAAAAAACTAACTATTTGTATATTCTCCACTATTATTTGTCCCCAAACACTTGATATTTTTCCTGAATTTAAGTTCCACCCGTGCTTTGTATTCTTGGAACACTGAAAATGCATTTGACTTTTTCTTAATTAGATACACCTAACATCTCTTGGAATAATCATCTATGAAAGTCATAATGTACGTTGCACCTCCTAGGGACATATTCTGATGTTTCCCAAACATTAGAATGAACCAAGTCTAGAATGCATTTACTTTTGGTATCAGATTTGCTGAACTTCAATCTATGTTACTTACTGGTAACATAATACTCATAAAACAGTAAGTTCACCAATTTGAGCCCCGAAGCAATTTTCGTTCTAAGAGAATCTTCAAACCTTATTTTGACATGTGGTCAAGTTTGAGATACCACATCATCACCGACTTTTCTCCATTTGACGAGACACATGCATTAGCTTCTTGTAATGTTTCCTCTTTAAGTATAAACTGACTAGCACTGATTTTCACATCTTCATCAATACAAGCATATCTCTTAAAATCTTCATGATTTTATTGTCCACATGAGTTTTATAGTTAAGACTATCTATTTATCCTAAAAACAATAGATTTTTCTTCAATCCTTTGATATGTTGTACCTTCTGAATTGTGCGAACTGTACCATTAAACATTTTTATTTTGACAGTATCAATATCAACGATCTCCAAGACATGATCATCACCCATATATTCTCCTAAGATGGGTTCATATCTGTGGAACCATTCTCTTCGAGAGGTCATGTGCCAAGTGATTCATAAGTCTATAAGCCATACATCAAATAATTGTTTTGTCTTTTGCAACCATTGCTGCCTTACTGTATAAAATGTCACCATCAACTGAGGTACTTGCTACACATCCCTAAACATTTGATGACTCATATTTTTTCTCTCTTTTCTCTTTTAGTTACTCCAAAACTCTTTCTTAACATGCCTCATCTTACCACATTCGTAGCACCTAATTTTCTTCTTGATTTTGATCTACCATGCATTGGAACCACGTTCCACTGATTTTCGTCTCACCATTATTAGTGTTTCTGCTTGCTGCAAACTTGCTTGCCTATCTTTATTGTTTTTGCATCTACCCACTTCCTCTAATACAGAGGCTATAACACCGTCAAAGACTAAATACTCTGTGCAGATATTATTTGTCAAGTTGATGATGATTTGATCATACCAGTCAGGTGAACTTTGAAATAGAAGCTTTGCATGTTCAATTTTCTCTATTTTATGACCTAACATTGTAAGTTGTAAAAAAAAAGTTTTCAAAGTGTTGATATAGTCGGTCATTGATATGGTTTCTACCATTTGAACACTATAAAAGTCTTCTCTTTAAGAAGATTTTGTTGTGTAGCGACTTGGCCTTGTTTACTTTTGCAAGAGTATTCCAAATACACTTCGCTGTCTTTTGCTTTGCCATACTGGATAACATCTTATCTGCAAGTGCCAAGTGTAGATCAATAATTGCATTGTCGTCCATCTAATTCCATTTGTCATCGGTGATTTCTATAAACCTTTCTGCAATTACTTCTAAATAATTATTTTTCCTCGGGATTGCTCACATCTTCATTTTTCACAATGAGAGATTGCTCCTATTGAACTTCTCAATTTCAAACTTTGTTGTCATTTTGTTAATAAATACCATACACAAGTTAGTGTACCACCTTGAGTAGTTATGAGTGATCTCACGTGTGAAAATGCACAGCAGAAAAGTTTCCAGGAATGACTGGAGGGATCACAATGGTGCCATTTAAAACCCAAACTCTCTAGGTTGTTATCGCCTTTGTGACAGAACTATCCTAGACATGTACAAGACCACGTGATTACTTCTACTCACACCAATACTCCTTACTTTACATTGTGGAATTCTTCGATCGCTCCCACTATTTTAAGTAAACAGTATCGTAGACATGAAGAGTATTGTATACGTGAACAACACCATATATGTGAACAATAGTTGACTCTAAAAACTATAACTAAATGGCTCTGATACCACTATTAGGAAATTGATGCGTGAAGCAGACATATAATTAAATTGAAATTGAGAAATAATGATCACAGGATGACACCATAATTTAGGTGGTTCTGCTTTTCGCCTACATCCACGAGCAAAGGCAGAAAGAAATATTTTACTAGTGAAAAAGAGTTACAAGTACTGGAGTATTTTGTCTCACAACCCAAAAAACCCAATGCACCGAAACTCTCAAGACACTAGAATAAGAGCTTAAAACTCTCAACACACTCTCAATCTCCAAATCTTGGCTCTTTCACTTCTCAATTAGATTGAGAATTGAAGAAAATGAGATGAATGAAGAGGGCAAATGAAGCCTCTATTTATAGGCCAAGCAATGCCCCAAAATCAACAACAGTGGGCTTTAAAATAATATATATTTTCATTTAACTTTCCCCTTTGGTGTCAAAAACAAAAGTTGTGTGCTAGCTAAATGCTTTCCACTTACTCATGTCTCCCACTTACTTAACAAATTATGCCAAAAGTCAAAAGTTGCATGCGAGCCACATGAAATTGTTTGCCACATGCATGTGCATGTTCAACAGTAAAAACCACAAGCAAGGATTTAACTAGTTTAAACGAGGACTACAAAACCTTCAACGTTGGTGGATTTCACTAGTTTAAACGAGGATCACAAATTTATATTTTCTCTAAACAGTAAGAGAGAACTATTACTCATTTTCGTAATAGTTGGGAGCTTAGGCCTAAGATGCAAAGGTATGTATGCAACTTAAATGACTAGTTTTTCACTAGTGAATTTGGGACACACAACTCAATAGAGAGAACACAGCACTCTCTCACAAAGCTTAGGCCCTGTTTGGTATTATTTTCTAAATGATGTTTTCATGAAACAAAAATGAGAATGGAAATGATGTTTTCAAATTTGTTTTTAAAATTTAAAGTGTGTTTTGTATCATTTAAAAAAATAATCTTGAAAATGAAAAAAAGTTAAATACTTTCGATAAGAAAATCTTCAAGAATTATTATTAGAATAATTTTCCTAAACTTAAAATTGAGTAATGAATAATTATTTTTATTATTTAATCAGTTTATTTTTTTTAATTTTAAGAATAAATTAGGTGATCCCATTATTTTTTTTTGTTTAAAGAAAAGTTATAAACTCTACATATTTGATTTAATTAATATATAAAAACATAAATATTATAATGTATATAAAAAGAAAAGATTATTGTGGAGGAGGGAAATCAATTTTTTGGGAATAATAATAATAATAATAATAATGTTGAAATATTTAATATTTTGTGAGGTGTTGGAAGAAAATTGTTCATTTTGAAACTTAATACTGTATTGGAAAATAAGGAAAACAATAAAAAGTTGTTTTCCTATTTCTTTTGTTAAAAATGTAGAATGAATTTTATATTTTCAAAAATATGTTAAAAAATGGTCTACCGAACAAGTATTTAGTGTTTTATAAATGCAAAAAACAAGAAGCAGGATGTGGAAACAATACTAACGTACCTTTACTTGCTCTCAAACAATGATCTTGCAGATACTTTATTTTATCGAAATGAACCTCAAACAACTGTATTTGCTTCTGGCTGTCATTGACTCATTGACCATTAGCAATACAGTATTAGGTAGTGCCCTCTCTTTTCTTTTTTGTCTTTTGTCTTCTCCAATTCGAGCTACAAATGTTGCGAAGAATTCCGTTTCCATCTCCTCTCCATTGTTTGGCTTCAATATTTTGGATTTGAATGGAATCACAATTTCTCACCTATTGTCATACAAAGTTTCGAATACATTATTATATAAAAGTGTAAGTTAAAAAAAATTAGAATAAAATCTAATAATATCATTAAAAAAATTTATATTTTGCACCATCCAATTTTTGACAAAAACTCAGGTATCACAAGTAACGCAGCACCAACATTGCCACTTCGGCCTTGGCCGAAGTGGTGGGCTTGTGAGGGCAGCGGTTCTAGTCCCCACAATGCTCTTTATATTTAAAAATTCTTTTCCCTTGTGAAATGCAAGTGGAGTATGGACATCCCTCTTCTATGAGGCGTTATTTGTCTGGGCATGTACTTCATAGAATTCAATGTAATAATGTACGTCTCAATCATGTATATCTGGGTATGTACTTCATAGAATTCAATGTAATAATGTACGTCTCAATCATGTATATCTGATTGTAAATATCAGTGTAATATCTCTGCTACAATAGCAGTTGTTGTAAATATCTGTGTAATACAGTAATTTGATGATTAATTAGTATTAAAAAAAAAAACGCAGCACCAACATTTGATTTTTTTTCTCTACTTTCGTACCCAATTTTCAGCCAGAAGTAAATAACTTTTAATTAATTTATAAAAACATAATAATAATATGAGATCGACGGGTCCCATCGAGATTTTCTTATCTCTTTAGTAAATTTCCTGCATATTTATTCTGCATCAACCTTAACATTGTATGTGAAAAATTTCTGCATATTTATTTTGTCCTACGGAGACAATATTTTGAGATTCATATACAATTAACATATGGAAGCTTCCAAGAAATTACTGGGTGGACTTCAAAAATGAGAAAAGATAACCACCATCATGAAATTTTAAACTTTGTGGACCACAATTTGCCTTTGTCTTTTCATCTGATTGGAAGCTACTCGATGACATTGACTGATCATTGACCATTGGGTGCTGTCTTCTCTTCGTCCTCTAATTCAACTTACTGTCATCAAATTGAACTGTCATTCACATAATATACGGCAGGATCCGCCTGCGGTACCATAGTTGTACCGTGCCATTTTTTTTTTTTTACAAATTTTTATATAACTATTTTCACTTATTTTTATTTAAATTTAATTTCCTAAATATTAAGTTGATTTCTACTGCATCCATATAAATATTATCGAAATGCTCATGCCGACCAACGGTGATCGGAATTCAACTGACAGCGACGAGAAACTCGAGTTAGACACTTCTGTCCGAGTTGAGTCCAACAGTGGCAGTAGTGACCTCCCACGCGTGGTGATGGCGCCGGATCAAGCTCCCAAAGTCGTGAATCCTTCAACGACCGATTAACTGCAAATTGGCTCCCTCAGTGGCTATGGTTGGTCGGAAAAAACCGAGGAAATTGTGGGGAACAAAACCTAAGTGGTGGCGTCATTGGAAAGCAGAGAAACTGCTACGAATTGAAGCGGTAATTTCACCATTTTTTACGGCTTCAATCGGCAGCTTTCTGATCGCTTTCCGGCGGCAAGGATGTCATGGAGATGACCGGCGTCGCACGATCTTCCGATCGGTACCAACCTTGGGCGGTGGAGTGGCCGGAAACGGAAATAGCATCCGGGTGGGGTTCTTGAGTTCGGGTTGACCCAATTCTTTTTCCCGTTAATTATTTAATCTCAAAATTATAAATAAAGGAGTATTGTGATATCGGTGCAATATAGAATAAAAATTTATAGGAAAATTCTATAATGCCGTAATTAAATTTACGGCATTGATGCCGTAATAGACATGAACCGTTAGATTAAATCAACGATTCACAATAATGATAAAATAATAAAAAAATTTAATTAAATTATATATAACCGGTTTATAACCGGTTAAGTACTTTTTAAAAAAAAAATTCCACTGATATAAATTTAAAAGAAAAAAAGATTTACTTTTTAAAAGAATAAAAAAATACAAAGGGAAAATTTGATCCCTAATTAACGAATTGCAAAAGATATAGTCACACCCACTGCTGCGTTAACTTCTGTTCGGGTGCACCGGCGATCCGTCTGCAGATTGCAATCATTCTTTGAGTTGATTTTGTCTCGTTCGACTTGTTTAGTCTCTGCCGTCGCTGCCTCTGTCTTGGTTTTGTCAGTCGTCACCTGTGCAAGGTAAGTTTAATCCTCTTTCTCGTTCGAATTGCTAAGCAATTTCGTTTTCTTTGCTGAATTTGCTAAGTAATTTAATTCCAGATTTCTCATTCAATTTTATATTAACTGACATAGTATCATCGTCATAATTTGTTCACGGAATTCTTAGATTCAATTCCGCTGGAATTAACAAGTCTCTGCACGCCGGATTTGTTCACGGAATTAAGAAGGTCTGTGCAAAGTGTTTGGGTTTGCTGGAACACATAGACATTGCCCACTTGCCTGGCAGTCTGTCACTATACCGGCTGGACCACATAGACAAGTCTTTGAGTGAATAGTAAGTTCATACTCTCCATTTTCTAGTGTATATATATCTCAATTGTGGGAAAGAAATCTGTAATAATTCACTGCTACTAACATATCATAATTTAGTACAAGTTCACGCTCATGATAATTTGTAATAAGATGTCTGTTTTCCAGCAATTGTTAAACTTGCAATCATTGTTCACAATTTCAGCCTGCATCTTTGCCGTATTTGTCCTTTTTAAATGGTTTCTTATCCAACCACTTAGCACCAAAAAAACTTCAAAGCAGGTTGATGTTTTTCTTGAGGTAGTCATTCAAGAACATGAGAATAGGATGAGTGACAATTCTTAAGTTGAAGATCGTAAGGACTTTATAGATGTCTTGTTTTGGCTTGAGAAAGAAAATAATTAGCTGCTGTTTTTAGGTTAAATTTCTGTTGTTTCTGGGTAAATTGGCTGCTGTTTTTCAGTTATTTTTCTGCTGTTTTTGGGTTATATTTTCTGCTGTTTTCAGGTAAAATGTTCTAGTGTTTTGGGCTTCATTTGCTGCTGGTTCTAGGTTAAATATTTTGCTGTTTCTGGGTAAATATACTGCTGTTTTTCAGTTAAATTTTCTGCTATATTTGGGATGATTTGCTGCTGTTTGTGGTTAAAATTTTCTGGTGTTTTGGGCTTCATTTGCTGCTGTTTTTAGGTTAAATTTTCTGCTGTTTCTGGGTAAATTGGCTGCTGTTTTTTAGTTAAATTGTTGGCTGTTTTTGGGTTATATTTTCTGCTGTTTTCAGGTAACTTTTTTGGGTGTTCTGGGCTTCATTTGCTGCTGTTTTTTGGTTAAATATTTTGCTGTTTCTGGGTAAATATACTGCTGTTTTTGGATAAATTCACTGCTGTTTTTGGGCTATATTTTCTGCTGTTTGCTTGGCAATCTGTCACTATGTCGGCTGGACCATATAGACATCTTTCTCAAAGTCTTTGAGTGAATTGTAAGTTCATACTCTTCATTTTCTAGTGTATATATATCTCAATAGTGGGGAAGAAATTTGTAATAATTCACTGCTACTAATAGATCATAATTTAGTACAAGTTCACGCTTATGATAATTTGTAATAAGATGTCTGTTTTCCAGCAATTGTTAAACTTTCAATCCTTTATCACAATTGCAGCCTGCATCTTTGCCGTATTTGTCCTTTTCAAATGGTTTCTTATCCAACCACTTAGCACCAAAAAATCACTACCACCTTCTCCCCCAAACCTCTCAATCATTGGAAACCTTCACCAACTTGGCTTGTTCCCTCATTGCTCACTTGGTGTTTTGGCACAATGCTATGGCCCCCTGATGTTGCTTCACTTAGGCAAAGTGCCAGTGCTTGTTGTCTCTTCTGCTGATGTTGCCTATGAGATAATTAGAAATGTAATCTTTGCAATCAACCAAAATTAACCCCATTTGTAAAACTTTTAAACGGTTGTGTAGATGTCTCTATGATACCTTATGGTGAGTACTTAAGAAAAGTTCAAAGCTTATTTGTTGTACAACTTTTAAGTAACAAAAGGATTCATTATTCTTTTCGTGATGTTAGAGTAGAAAAATTTAGTGATCAAGGTGAAGTTTTGTTTAGGAAGCAGTTTAAGGACTTTATTGAGTTGATGGCTACTTTTCATGTAGGAGATTATATTCCATGGCAAGGTTGGTTGTGCTATTTCAATAGCTTGAATGCCAAGCTTAAGAAAACTTCAAAGGAGGTTGATGATTTTCTTGAGGTAGTCATTCAAGAACATGAGAATAGGATGAGTAACAATTCTCAAGTTGAAGATCATAAGGATTTTATAGATTTCTTGCTTTGGCTTCAGAAAGAAAATATTTTAAACTTTCCTATTGATAAAGCTTCATTTGCTGCTATTTTTAGATTTAATTTTCTGCTGTTTCTGGGTAAGGTGGCTGCTGTTTTTCAGTTCATTTTTTTGATAAATTTACTGCTGTTTTTTGGTTATATTTTTGCTGTTTTAAGGTAAATTTTTTTGGTGTTTTGGGCTTCATTTGCTGCTGGTTTTGGGTTAAATATTTTACTGTTTCTGGGTAAATAAACTGCTGTTTTTCAGTTAATTTTTTTGCTGTTTTTGAATAAATTTTCTGCTGCATTTGGGATGATTTGCTGCCATTTTTGGTTAAATTTTTCTGGTGTTTTGGGCTTCATTTGCAGCTGTTTTTAGGTTAAATTTTTTGCTGTTTTTGGGTAAATTGGTTGCTTTTTTCAGTTAAATTGTTGGCTGTTTTTAGATAAATTTATTGCTGTTTTTGGGTTATATTTTCTGCTATTTTCAGGTAACTTTTTTGGGTGTTCTGGGCTTCATTTGCTGCTGTTTTTTGGTTAAATATTTTGCTGTTTCTGGGTAAATATATTGTTGTTTTTGGGTTAAATTTTCTGCTGTGTTCAGGTAAATTTTTCTGGTGTTTGGGCTTCACTTGCTACTCTTTTTAGGTTAAATTTTCTGTTGCTTTTAGGTAAATTTGCTGCTGTTTTACAGTTAAAATTTTCACTATTTCTGGATAAATTTATTGTTATTTTTGTGTTAAATTTTTTGCTGTTTCTGGGTAAATTTGTTGCTGTTTGGATAAATTTACGACTGTTTTTTGGCTAAATTTTTTGCTGTTTACATGTAAATTTTTTTGGTGTTTTGGGCTTCATTTGCTGCTGTATTTGGGTTAAATTTTCTGTTGTTTTTGGGTAAAATTTACTACTATTTTTTAGTTACATTTTTTGCTGTTTCTGGATAAATTTATTACTGCTTTTGGGTTAAAGTTTCTGTTGTTTTACAGGATCCAAAACTTGTGATATTTGACATTTCTTTTTGTGCTAAATCTTCATGTACAGGTTCTTGTAAACTCGAAAATGGCTGAAAATGTAGATGAGGGTAACGAGAATGATTTCAAGGAGAATGATAATGTGAGCCAGGAAAATGAAAATTTAAGAAGAAATCGGCCTTTCATTGAGTATTTGTAAGTCTTCTTACATTAAATATTATGTGTTTGACTGTTGGTAAATTTATGAATATTTAGTAAAGCCAAGCATAATAATGTTAACATGCACTGATTATATATATTTTTTTCAAAATATTTAATTGACTGCAGCAAGCAAGAAGCAAAAATATTACGGGAACAAGGAAAAAAAGTGGTGAGTGTAGGTGCGATAATTAATTTCCATTAAATTTGGGATGTGTTACAAGCAATAACTTATTGTCATATTTTTTTTTAATTTTTTAGGATAGAATTAAATTAGGGAAATGTTTCAAAAATTTGAGTGAAGAAGAGAAGGCTAAATTTAGAATGGTTGGTAGTGATATAGCATGGAATAAAGACAAAGAAGATGATTTTGTGAAGGGAACTCAAAAGGCCATGGAAACTAGATGTGCTCCAGATCGTTTTGCAAAACTGGTAGCAAAATTGTCAGAAAATCAAAAAAAAGCTGTTGTGGAGTTAGGATTTGAAAGTCTTCTGCACATAAAATGTGGTCGACTGAAACGAGATTTATGTTCATGGTTGGTTCAAAATTTTGATCCATTTACTTCATGTATTTTTTTGCATGGTAAGAGTATCAATCTGTCGCCTCGAGATTTTGAGTACATTATGGGTATAAAAGATGGTGGAGTCGACATTGATGTGGATCTTGATATTGATGATATAGATAAATTGAAGAATGAATATTGTGATGACAGTGGATACATTAAGCTGAAAACTTTAGAGTCAAAATTGGTGAATCAAAGAGAGGTGAATGATGACTTTAAAAGAAGCTTTGTTTTGTTTGCTATAGCTACAATTATTTTTCCTAAATCGGGGTTGAATTTAGCCCCGTATTACTTGGTTTTTTTGAAAGACACCAGTGCCATAAATAAAAAAAATTGGGCAACGTGGGCTTTTAAAGGGCTAGTTGAGGGCATACAAAAGTTCAAGGCAGGACAACATAAAGTTGTTAATGGTTGTGTACTATTTTTGGAGGTAATAATTTTTTTTAAAAATGATTTCATCAGTTTTATTGTGTTATTTTGTTTTTGATTTGTTTTGATCATTTTGTTAATATTGCAGCTTTTTTACATGGATTCTATATCATTTGCACGAAAATTTATTGATAAATCTTTGAGTCCAATAACAACTTGGACAAATCGAGATGTAACTAACTTATTGAGTTTTGTTAAGAAAAATGGCGGTTATGGGAGCTCAAAGGTATGACATCTACTTTTTACTAATTAAATATTAACGTATCATATTGAAATGACATGTATTTAATAGTATGTGGTATTTATTAGGTTAATTTGCGAGAAATCCATCCTCAACAAAACACGGCCCAGGAAACATTTGATGGAACAAGTCGGAAGAATGAAGAATGCATACATAATTGTCAACATCAGAAGGAATTATCACTTGTTCGAAAAGATATTGGCCGTATGGCATTGGAGCTTGATGGTTTAAAGCATTCAATGGGTAGCTGGATGCAGCAAATGCAACAAGTAATGGAAACCCTTAAAGAGAACTTAACGCAAAAGCAAGTTGAGCAGCAAAAGGAGAATAATGGCGCTGCTGTTGGAATTACTTCTCCTTCCCGAAAGCAACAAAAGAACGATGAATCAAGCCATGAAATTTTAACTTTTGCGGAACTAATGAAGAGAGCCAAAGAAAGGCCAGATGGAGATGATATTCTTGAGAAGAAATTACTGGATGAGGAGAATGTTGAAGAGAAACATGATGAGAGAATTTTGACGGGCGAGTCAGACCTAAATGAGGGAAAGCGTAAGCAAATTTTCTACAATGCAGCTATACAGGTATTTAGCAATAAACTGTGATCTTCTTTTTTGCACAAGTAAAACATAATAGTGCATAGATGAGTATTAAGTTATAAATCATAATTTTTGTAGGATAATGGCCGGAATGATGATTGTTCTATTGAAGAGGAATCATCAAACCAACTTAGTGTATTTGAGGTTAAAGATATGCGCTCCCGAAAGCGAAAGCCTGGTCCATACCAAAAATCCCCTTATAATCAGTTTCCCAAAAGACGAAGCAAACAAAAATTTTTTCATGATTCAATCACTCTACTAAATTCATTTTCAGAAGAAGATATGAAGTTGCTGCAATATATATTTCAAGGAGAATTGCCTATGGAGTAATTGGATTTTCGCATGACCCATTTTCCATATGTTATTATTTTTGCATTAACACTGTTATAGTTTTAATTCTATTTTTGGATTCTTAATACAGTGAGCATATTGTTGATGGAATTAGTTTTTTCGTCTCTCGCCAAGAGATGTTTTCTTTGGCTCCTAATACTTGGATCATTGACACAGTAAGCATACCTTCCTTATATTTAGTTTAATCATTCAATTTATTTATTTTCTTTCTAAGTATTTAAGTCTTCTTGTTTAATGGCTCTATTCGTAGGTCATAGATTGTTTCGTCAACTACTTGACAAACAAAGAACGTGAAAAAACGAGCCTAGAGATGCGTATTTGGTATTTGCCCACCATATTTTCGGTAAGTTGTAAATGTTATACTATGAATTTGTTTACTGACAGTTGACCCTATATGTTGATAATATACTAATTTTCTATTTATTTTATGAGTTTTGCAGCAAAAAATAGTGGCAAACATGGACTCTAAAAAGAAATCAAGCATCGAAGACTTTGTCAAAAATCATAATATTCGAGATAAGTACATGTCAGAACTTGCAGTATGTGAAAAGGTAAGAAATTAAATACAAAATTACAATAAATCATGGCATTGTTTAAGACATTTAATGGTAATTATTAAAAATTATGCATTTGTCATGTAGATCTATGTTCCTATAAATGATGGCTTTGCACATTGGTATCTGGCGGTGTTGATTGTTAAAACGCAAACCGTTGAAATTTGGGACTCTTTACCTAGTAATAGTTCGAATTCACATCGAGAGGAAATTGTTAGAGCAATTGTAAGTGAAGCTTGCATTTCACCTGTATTATTACCAATAAATGCAAATGTATGCTGATTATTATCATCATTATCACAGTTACAGGGACTCGACGAAGTTTTCCTCGATGATTTTTTGGGAAAATTTCATTCATGTTGGGATTTTTTTAGTTTTAAAATTTTATATCCAGATAATGTCCCAGTACAACCAAATGGAACTGACTGCGGTTTGTTTGTGATCAAGTTCATGGAGACGCAATGTGATCTATTATCTATAAAACATGTATGTGACATTAATTTTATATCATATTGATTAAAAGTTTTACAATGAATGATGACTCTGTTTCTCACTTTTTTATTTTTTCTCGTACTATATTTAGTATAACTCAACAATAGAAAGATATCGCATTGCACTCCACCTTGTCAACGGAGATACAAATAAAGTGAGAGATAGTATTAGATGTAAGGCTGAAGAATTTTATGATTCGCACAAGAATAATCTTCCACCGAACAAAGTGACGAACAAAGTTAATGGTCAAAAGAATTTGAAGAAGAAAAAGTAGAGTGCAAAAGCTTGCAGCATGTTAAAAGTAGGTTCTCTTTAACTATTTCTTTCTTGCTTTTTTTTGCTCCTATTACCTTTCATGATTTGTATTAGTTATTTATTAGTTATTGCAATTATAATTATTGTTTCACATAAAATTAATTAGAAACAATTCCCAATTTGCAATTGCGTACTGAGTATAAGCAGAATGTGGACTGGAAATAGTCAATGTTTTATTACAAGTTTTCCTTTATTCTCCAGGTGGCTCACAATTTCCTCTTCAGTAACATCTTGTGGGAAGGTGGATCATCTTTGTTGGGGAGCAGTAGTAACGATAGTTCTTTGTTTTACTACCATTCTATAAATTTTATTTGAAATTAGCATTATTCTTGGTTATTTATTTTTATAATGATTCTAATATCTTGTTGACTATTTTTTTAAAATTTTCTTTTGGAATTTTTTAGGATCTGCTATTGATTATTGTGTAAATTCGAGATGTGATTAAAGTTTGAGTATCAGTGCGTTTTGCTTTGCCCTTTTTCTTTTAATTGCAGTTGTACCGTGTGTGAGCTTTGCCTTTATTTGCTTTCAACCACAACACTCCAATTTTTATGTATTATTTTGTTTTTATCATTGTTTGACTCCAAACGAAATACTCAAGTTAATCAGCATAGTTTATATTTATGTTGTTACAGCAACAAATGAAATAAATATAATTTTTAACACAAATATACCATAATAATTTTACCATTGACGGATACAAGCATAAATATGGTTTCATTAAAAAATATCAATTGTAATCACCATCTCAATTGTAATCATTTTACCATTGACGGACACAACAAATTTTCAGTATCATGCCTCATGGTCAATACTTATCATTGTTGTATAAAATTGAATGTGTTCTGACACTGTGAGCTGTGAGCTGCCATCATCATTGTCCAAAACTCCAAAAGCTTTTACTACCATCACTGCCTAAATTGAAAAACAAGCAAGCAAGGCCTAGTCAATAATAAAAAATAGTTGAGGTTTTACGCAACCATCATGACTGTCCAAACTTGCTGCGATAGCATGATAATAATCTAATTATTTAGAAAAATAAAATTGCAAGCATAATAGTAACCTAGCTAGAAAAATAAGACCTAATATAAACAAGATTTCAAACATTAACCGAGTTATTTTTAGAACATTATCTCAAATCTAACTCCTACGCACATGAAATTAGCCATATTAAAACTTTTGCAACTTGTCTAGAAACGACAGAATTTAAATACTTAATGGGGACTAGTTTGAAATTTTCCATATTAACAACTTTTGCAACTTGTCCAGAATACGTCTTTTCCTAATTCAATAGTTCCATTCAAATTGAAAGACTTAATGGGTACTAATTTGAAATTAGCCATAATAAAACCTATTGCAACTTGTCCAGAATAAGTTGTGAAACGACATAATTCAATAGTTCCATTCAATCCTACAATTTCCTTACCCAGTTTTTTCTAACGACCACATAGAACACAATGAATGATGATCAACAAGGTAATTCTTCATTGTCTTTTAATGATTTGTTACTGTTGCTATTATTTTTTTATGTTATTTTCTCTCTTTCTAAAAAGAGTAGTGTTGTTTAACCTTTTAAAATTAATATTAATTGTGTCTATTATAATTTACAGGCTATTGTCTAGCAGTGCCATTTCACTTATTGTAATATTTTCTTATTGTATTATGACAGGCATTAACAAAAATTACAAAGTGCCAGAGCTTGATGTTCCATCATCATATGATATTCCGTCAACAGCTCAAGCAGAAATACAATCAGGTTTTTTAGTTGTTCATAACAAAACAATTGAACCAAGTTATTTTTGTAATATTTTGAATAACAGTATCGGTTTATTTTAGTTGTTGATAATAAAATAATAGAATTAGACTATTTTAGCTGTCAATAATAAAATAATAGTATCAATTGAAGTTTGCTATTCATGATAAAAAAATAATTATTCATACTCTATTATGACAGGGAGGGATGGTTCAAACTCTATTTATTGGGATGATAAAAGCATGTATGAACTCACTGCTGAAGATGTTATTGGAAAGCGATTTGCATCACTTGAAGAAGCTACAGATTTTTATAAAAAATACTCAAAAATAATGGGTTTTAGTGTTCGCATTTATGATGGGAGACGTGATACAAATGGTGCACCCATAATGAAACATTGGGTTTGCAGTAGAGAAGGTGAAAGGGATAAAAAGTATATTGAGCATACAAACAGAATCCGTGAACCTAGAGCTATTACAAGAGTCAACTGTCGAGCAGCATTCAGGGTAAATTTAGATAAGGAGTCCAAAACTTGGGTTGCTAGAAGCTTTGTTCCGAAACACTCTCATGAGTTGGCAGCAGATTTTGAGACTCAATTTCTTCGATCTCATCGAATGGTTAAAGATTCTGACAATGCTCTAGCTAATTCAATGCAAACAGTTGGTATAAAGACAAGTCAGATTATGGACTTCTTTGTCAACCAGGCTGGGGGTTATGACAATTTGGGCTTCGGATTAAAGGATTTATATAACAATTTAGATAATAAACGTCGATCCATGATACTCGAAACAGACTCAGAAACTGCACTTGCATACTTAAATGCAAAAGCTGACATGGATCCAGATTTCTTTTGTAAGTACTCTATAGATGAGGAGAATAGACTTGCAAACTTATTCTGGGCAGATTCTATTGCTCGCTTGGATTATAGTTACTTCGGCGATGTTTTGGCTTTTGATAGTACTTACAAGACAAATGAGTATGGGAAGCCTTTAGTTATTCTATTGGGTGTTAATAATCATTATGCAACAAGTTATTTTGGCTGTGCAATTCTCACGGATGAGACGGTTGAGACCTACACATGGGTGCTTAAAACATTTTTATGTGCTATGAATAATAGAAAGCCTATATCTATTGTGACCGATGGAGATAGGGCGATGCGTAAAGCAATTAAAAAGGTAGTTCCTGAAGCTCGGCATCGACTGTGTATTTGGCATCTACAAAGAAATGCACAATCTAATGTACATAAAACGCCTGAATTTGTTACAAGGTTTAAGGATTTTCTGTTGGGAAATTACAGACCCGAAGAATTTGAGCAATTGTGGCAGAACATGGTGGAAGAGCTTGGGCTTCAAAATAATGATTGGGTTAAGAAGATATACTCAAAACGAGATAGATGGGCAGAAGCATTCTTACGGGGTCATTTCTTTGGTGGCATGCGCACAACACAGCGTTGTGAGGGTATGAATGCATATATGAATAGATTTCTTCAAAGAAAGTTGAAGTTGCATGAATTTGTTCGTCAAATTGATCGAGCCTTGAGACGTACAAGGAATAACAATTTAGGACATAATTTTAAAACTAAGCATTCTATTCCAATGATTAGTACTCATCTTCCAAGCTTGGAGAAGCATGCTGCAGGGGTTTACACTCAAAAGTTATTTTACAAGGTTCGTAAACAGATTTACAAAGAAGGTCAGTTTATATTGTTGAGCAATGTCACTCTTCTAGATATTCAAGTGTACACATTAACTAGGCATTTAGAAGCCAAAAAGAAGTGGACTGTGGTTTATTATCTAAAAGAACAACATTTTGAGTGCTCCTGTAAGAAGTTCGAATCTATTGGAATACCATGCCCTCACTTATTTTGTGTGATGAAACATATGCATGTTAGTGAGATACCTGCTTCATTGATTAACAAAAGATGGACTATGGATGTGAAAGTTTACAAACAATCTCTAATGCCATTGGAAAGTCAATCTAAGGATGTTCTTAACAATTTTCGGTATGGGTCATTAAATGCCGAATTCAATGAAATTAGTTTTTATGCCTCAAAATCTGATGCTGCCTATTGGAAATTAAAAAGTCATCTTGCTCAACTGAAGAGTGAGATAAAGGAGTTGAGAACGTGTGACAACGGAGATACAGATAGACCATGCAGTGCAGAAAAGAAAGCAAGAATTGTAAAAGATCCTCTAGTTGTGAAGACAAAGGGTGCACCCAGTACGAAATTTAACAAAGGTGTTAACACAAGAAAATGTGGATATTGCAAACAAGATGGACATACTGCACGGAAATGCCCAAGTAAGAACGGCCATGTTACAAGTGTGGACAACTTCGCTAGACCATTAAACAGCTTCACAAAATTTATTTGGTATGGGAAAATAGGCATTATTTCTATAATTTTTTTTTAGTCCAAATCAATGTGTTGTATTAATAATTTTGTTCAAATTTTCTGCAGATTATATCCTAAGGAGGCTGCCTCACTTGCGTCAGTGCACACAAAATTATCCTAAAATAATCTGCATATGCCTGGGGGTGTGGATTTGGACAAGCTATTTGCATTTTAAGAAAACACAATTTTGACCAAGTATTTTTTAGACTATAGTTATGGCCATGTGATGTAGTCTTATATTTTAATGCATTTTTGGTTATAATAATAATGAATATTACACCTCTCATGAACCTATTACTTTCTCCTACTTTGATAACAATGAAATATGACAGGAACCTCGAACAATGTAATATTCATGAAATTTTAAGCTTACAGAAAAGGGCCTAACAATGATATTCTAAATCTTAACACATCAATTGATCTTATTTCCTAAGAAACTGCTACATGCATCGATTAGGTATTCTAGGACGTTTATACATCACTAATAAACTAGTAAACCATACCACAATTGCAATAATATTTCTTTCTTACCTTGTTGATTAGAAACTTCAGCGGCCAAATGCCAACTACATTAACTTTTGCTTCCCCATAGCTGAATGAAATTCTTGTAGTTCCTGAATCCAAAATACAAGTAAGAGAAATCAGTGCAGATGTTTATTTATCTTGAAATTCCTTTGAAACTGAGGCCCAAAGAGAAGCTAGAATAAACAGTCATGCAGGTTTTCTATTTTAGGAAAAAAAAGAAAATTCTTTCTGTAGTATACTTATTAAGCAAGATAACATAAACCATGAATTACAAAAGCTGCCAACAATTAGAATAGGCGACCAAATGGAATTAAAAATACGGGCACACTGTGTACAGAAATTCTGCAGGATACAAGGCCAGTTATTACAGAGAGGAAGTTTAAAAAAAAATAGACAGTTTCCTTGATACATGAACTGCCTGTTCAAAAGCACAAGAAACCCCCAGCAGTTCCTGAACTTGTTTAATTGCATCGGGTACAGAACGCCTGGTGTTGTGTCAGGACTGATCCAGATAATATATGTTGAGCAAATCCGAGGGTCACCTATCCATTAAAGAGAAGGAATAATCTATCACATTGAAATTGCTGACACCATGTAAAAATAAACAGTCAAGAAATAAAAGAAAACGTTCGAAATTTTATTAATGTCATACAGTCAGGGAATTACCCAAATTAATTATTGACCCATCTATGAAAGAAACTTTTTTAGCATCTGAATACAAGTTATTACAAAGTGTTTAGAGCTCAGAATATCAAAGCGTTTAGAGCTCAGAATATCAAGACAACAATTTGGTGGTTGGTTAATTGAGTACCGGAATCAGTTAATTTTAATGAGACTATTCAATAAAATTATACTTTAATTGTTAGTATCATTCTCTTAATTAGTTAATTTTAAAATAAATACGTACGTGATATAATTTTATTAGATTGGTGTATGAATCACGTGATGTACATATTTATCTCATTGAAGATGGCTTAAGCAATCTCCTGCAAATTGTAATAGAAAGATGTGGACAAAGAATTGCCTTTAATAAATATTTCTACCAACATGGCGTGATGTCATATTCAATGATTTGAAAATTAGGTGGGATTTCATTTTTAAATTCTAATCTACATGTAAAATTATTACAGGCGAGGAAGAAAGAGGAAGACCGTGTGAAGACTGAGATATTTTTCAATTTCTATTACCAATTAAAATCTCATAAATGATGTTATGGCTTTCAACATACCATAAAATCTCATAAATGATGTTATGGCTTTCAACATATCTCTCCTGCAACAACTTCAAGCGGATCTGATACACCCTTGTGCTTCTGCAAGAATTCAACATTACACATGAGCGTACTTGCGTATCTGCTATGATCAAGTGCCATGTAAGATAAACAAGACAGGGTTGAATTTATTCATAAAGGTTAAATAGTACTTTCACCAGTTAATTCTTTATTTATTTGTTTGTTTATTTAATTATTTATCTTGTACAAACTTTCTTGACCATTAATGTTGAAAATTACAACTACTTTGAGATAAGGAAAAATAAAAATCACTGACAAGCCAAAAATTGTCCAAGTGCTGTTCTACAATCTAATGCAACACAAGCCTAAAATTATTTCTTTCTTGATAATAAGAATTTCATGGAGTTCATATCAATCTGGATAAATAAAAACTCGTCTGGTCTCTTACTTGCAAGCGGCTGTGGACATTCAACATGAAGTCATGAAAATGGATCCTCTTCTTTCTCCAATTGCAGGGCCTGAAGATATAAACATCAGCTATCAGGAAGCCCAAAGTAACAATGATGAGCGTAAAACTACCAAGAATTTCAATAATTCCATATTTAAAGTTTATAGATTTTGTTACTAGAATACTCTGAATGGCTAAGTAATTTCTCAAAAGATTTGGAAACAATGAAACATATGTTTGACTTACAATTGATCAAAAAATAGGTCCATCAACATTGTTTTCCCGGTCCCTACTCCCCCATAAAGGTACAATCCTTTGACAGGTGAGTATGAAGATTGTGGCAGTAAACGTGACCACAGCCACCGACTCCTGTAGACAAACAGGACTATCTGTCAAATAGTTATGTAAATTTGCATCACATTAACATTGTAGAATTACAAATTTAAAAAAAGAAAAATAGACCAGATGAACAGGGGAGTGATCCTGCAATATTAAAATGTAATCCATTAGTTGAAATCTGAACAAAATTAGAGTAAACTGTAATATTTACCTTCCAGATTTCTCAATGAATAGCGATCTAACTTACAGGCATCAGCTGATTCAACAAGCTCATCATACAGTCTTTGAAGTTCTCCTAACGCTCCTGACTGCCAAAAAAAAAAAATTCACTAACTGCATTAAGGCAAAAAAAGCAAAAGAACATGCAATTACCCTAAAGAAAGATAGATTTCCTGGAAAAAGCAGAATGAAAAAACTTAGAATAATGACTTCAAAACTGGTAGAAACAAGAAAAACGTGTCTAGACTGAAATGCATAAGATCTTAACATACAAAGAAGAACATTCTAGTCAAATAATTGCAGCTTGCAAATGAACTCCAGCAAAGACCTGTTGAATTCATAGCAACTTGACCGGGAATAGGATCATTAACACTTTCAACTTCCAGATAAACAAATCAATTAAGTCAAGGTCAAAATTGTCTTTATAAATGTTCTTCAAGTTTCCAAGCACTAAATGAAATCTAGGTTGCAACTGGGAATGCGAGTCAACCATTTTGTCTGAATGAAACTAGAAATTTTGCATCAGAGCAAACTTTCTATTTCTTTAATAATAAAGGGGCAAAAAACCCAGGTCAAAGGACAACAAGAAAATAACATTCAATCAAAACTTAAGTTATAAATTACGAAAAAGGTGGATATTTGCACAAAGAAAACAAGATATAAACTGGCATCAAATACCCAAAAGCCCGAAAACCTCAAAAAAAAAAGCATCTTTTTAAAGCTTTTAACAACCCAGAACTCATAAGCATGCCATAAATCATACAAATACAGCCTGTTCCACAGCCTTACCATCACCAGAATCTGAACGACAATCTGCATCTCATCTCTTCGACAATCTGCATTCCCAACTATTTGGATTGTGATCGACGGTTTCACGGTTCACGTGCCAGCGGATTCGGGTTCGGATTTGGCGAATCTTAGCTTAAAATTTAGGAGAATTGAGACAGGAATTCACATTTGGGAATGAACATTAAGGGCGGACAGGGCGGTCCTTTTTGTTTTGATTTTTTTTCTTCTACAGTGACGTTGAGACTCAATGGGAAATGTTTTTTTTTTCCGCCCTTTATTTTCAAAAAATGGGAAAAATAGATAGTATAAAAAAAGTTTTTTTTACTTTTTTGCTGTTGATGGTGCCATAATTGTTATAATATTGAATTTTTTAATAAATAATAACTATAAAAATATTTTAATTAATTATTATAAATTTTAATTAGGTAATATTAAATAAATAATAATAATAAAAGATTAATAAATAATAATGAATTATAATTATAATAATATTATAATAAATAATAATGAAATAATTTCATACTGATAATAATACAACAAAATTATAAATATAATAATATTTTTATTAAATAACAATATAATAAAATATTAATAATAATAACTTATTATAATAATAAGTATAAAGTTTGATTGCAATAATATTTTCATAAATAATAATCATATAACAAAATCATGAAATTAATAAATAATAACAATAATGAATTAGTAATCATAATTATAATACTATTTTAATAAATATGATGATGATGATGATGATGATGATGATGATGATGATGATGATGATGATTATTATTATTATTATTATTATTATTATTATTATTACCACCAATTGACAATAATCAACAAAGGGCATTTAAGTAAATTATGATAATTCATTCTGATTTCAAGACAAATTAAACACATCGATGGAAATGAATCTCATTCCGACTTCAATTTCTACAACTCAAATAAATAACTTATTCTTATTCACATTCTTGATTCTAATTGTAGCCCGTTCCGATTACTGATTAGTAAATGCACCATGAGCAGATTATTGTGGTTTAATTAGGTCTGTTTTTTTCAAACCTAATTAATAATTAGTTTGGGTTGGATAAATTATAATTAACCAGTCTAACCCAACCAAATCTACAATAATAAGAATAATAATAATAATAATAATAATAATAAGGATAATGATAATATGTTAATTCTCAATTGCAAAATTATAAAGACTTAAATGGCTTATCTAATTGTTTATTTTTTTTAATCTTTTAATGGAAGAGGTTATTTCATTCTTGCATCTGCTGCTCTAGACTACAATTCCAAAACCAAAATCACACTCTCTTATAAGTAAATTTATTATTTTATAAGATTAATATAAAAGTAAGTTGGTTTTAATTTCTTTTTATTTTTTTAGTGAATACTTAACGGCAAATAATTATATATCACTTTCATTTTATTTTTGTATATGATGCTAGTTAATTATCTAAAAAGTCCGAATTTGGAATTGGAAAAGGAGATGTAGGAGAAATAAAGTCTATATGCTTTTTGTGGAAATTTTCTTAATTTAAAGATAGTTAATTTATTAACTTTCTTTACATACACTAGATAGTGAATGAAAATTTCATGTTATAAAAGATTTATATTTGATTTTAATAAGTTTCATTTCAAGTTTCATATCATTTTCATTGTTCAATTTAAAATTTTGATTTGACCTTCAACCTAATCAACCTAATCAACTTAACCAGACGATATAAGGTTTGGGTAGAATTGGGTTAAACAAGTTTATTTAGTTAAGTTTGATGGATTTTATCTCAGCTCATTAAAAAGTAGATCAGGTTAGAATTTCACTAACCCTATCAAATCCAACTCATGCTCACCCTTATATCATTCTATCTAAATCATAAAATGCCAATAATCCAACTCTTTAACCATTTTCACATTGGATTTAAGTTGAGGCAATTGACCTAAACTAAATAACCTAAATTTCAAATAAATGTGAAATAACACAAAAAATTTCTAAACCACACGTATGACTCGTAAATTGAAGGTAAAACAGGTAAATTAGCATTAGAGTGGTAAATTGGTCTACAAAATTAAAAAAAAATAAAAAATAGAAAAAAATTAATAAATTAATAGAAAATGTAGTAAATAAATGTTGGAGTTGTAAATTATAATAAGAAATTGTAAACAAAACAAAAACTTAGAAAAATGACATAGAACTTGTAAATTGACATTAAGTGTGAAATGAAACAAACAATTTGTAAACCACACATAAAACTAGTAAATTAATGGAAAAATGGGTAAATTAATGTTCGAGTTGTAATTGGCAAGAAGAACTTGTAAACAAAACAAAAACTTAGAAAAATTACATAGAACTAGTAAATTCACATTAAGTGTGAAATAAAACATAAAATATGTAAACCACATATAAAACTCGTAAATTGATGGAAAAATGAGTAAATTAATGTTGGAGTTGTAATTTGTACGAAGAACTTGTAAACAAAACAAAAACTTATAAAAGTGACATAGAACTAGTAAATTGACATTAATTGTGAAATAAAACAAAAAATGTGTAAATCACACATAAAACTAGTAAATTAATGAAAAAAATGGTAAATTAATGTTGGAATTGTAATTTGCACGAAGAACTTGTAAACAAAACAAAAACTTATAAAAGTGACATAGAACTAGTAAATTGACATTAATTGTGAAATAAAACATAAAATGTGTAAATCACACATAAAACTAGTAAATTAATAAAAAAAATGGTAAATTAATGTTTGAATTGTAATTTGCACGAAGAACTTGTAAACAAAATAAAAACTTATAAAAATGACATAGAACTAGTAAATTGACATTAATTGTGAAATAAAACAAAAAATGTGTAAATCACACATAAAACTAGTAAATTGATGGAAAAATGAGTAAATTAATGTTGGAGTTGTAATTTGTACGAAGAACTTGTAAACAAAACAAAAACTTAGAAAAATGACATAGAACTAGTAAATTCACATTAAGTGTGAAATAAAACATAAAATCTGTAAACCACACATAAAACTAGTAAATTAATGAAAAAAATGAGTAAATTAATGTTGGAGTTGTAATTTGCACGAAGAACTTGTAAACAAAACAAAAACTTATAAAAATGACATAGAACTAGTAAATTGACATTAATTGTGAAATAAAACAAAAAATGTGTAAATCACACATAAAACTAGTAAATTAATGAAAAAAATGGTAAATTAATGTTGGAATTGTAATTTGCATGAAGAACTTGTAAACAAAATAAAAACTTATAAAAATGATATAGAACTAGTAAATTCACATTAATTGTGAAATAAAACATAAAATGTGTAAATCACACATAAAACAAGTAAATTGATGGAAAAATGAGTAAATTAATGTTGGAGTTGTAATTTGTACGAAGAACTTGTAAACAAAACAAAAACTTATAAAAGTGACATAGAACTAGTAAATTGACATTAATTGTGAAATAAAACATAAAATGTGTAAATCACACATAAAACTAGTAAATTAATGAAAAAAATGGTAAATTAATGTTGGAATTGTAATTTGCACGAAGAACTTGTAAACAAAACAAAAACTTATAAAAGTGACATAGAACTAGTAAATTGACATTAATTGTGAAATAAAACATAAAATCTGTAAATCACACATAAAACAAGTAAATTGATGGAAAAATGAGTAAATTAATGTTGGAGTTGTAATTTGTACGAAGAACTTGTAAACAAAACAAAAACTTATAAAAGTAACATAGAACTAGTAAATTGACATTAATTGTGAAATAAAACAAAAAATCTGTAAATCACACATAAAACAAGTAAATTGATGGAAAAATGAGTAAATTAATGTTGGAGTTGTAATTTGTACGAAGAACTTGTAAACAAAACAAAAACTTATAAAAATGACATAGAACTAGTAAATTGACATTAATTGTGAAATAAAACAAAAAATGTGTAAATCACACATAAAACTAGTAAATTAATGAAAAAAATGGTAAATTAATGTTGGAATTGTAATTTGCATGAAGAACTTGTAAACAAAATAAAAACTTATAAAAATGATATAGAACTAGTAAATTCACATTAATTGTGAAATAAAACATAAAATGTGTAAATCACACATAAAACTAGTAAATTAATGAAAAAAATGGTAAATTAATGTTGGAATTGTAATTTGCACGAAGAACTTGTAAACAAAACAAAAACTTATAAAAGTGACATAGAACTAGTAAATTGACATTAATTGTGAAATAAAACAAAAAATGTGTAAATCACACATAAAACTAGTAAATTAATAAAAAAAATGGTAAATTAATGTTTGAATTGTAATTTGCACGAAGAACTTGTAAACAAAATAAAAACTTATAAAAATGACATAGAACTAGTAAATTGACATTAATTGTGAAATAAAACAAAAAATGTGTAAATCACACATAAAACTAGTAAATTGATGGAAAAATGAGTAAATTAATGTTGGAGTTGTAATTTGTACGAAGAACTTGTAAACAAAACAAAAACTTAGAAAAATGACATAGAACTAGTAAATTCACATTAAGTGTGAAATAAAACATAAAATCTGTAAACCACACATAAAACTAGTAAATTAATGAAAAAAATGAGTAAATTAATGTTGGAGTTGTAATTTGCACGAAGAACTTGTAAACAAAACAAAAACTTATAAAAATGACATAGAACTAGTAAATTGACGTTAATTGTGAAATAAAACATAAAATCTGTAAATCACACATAAAACAAGTAAATTGATGGAAAAATGAGTAAATTAATGTTGGAGTTGTAATTTGTACGAAGAACTTGTAAACAAAACAAAAACTTATAAAAGTAACATAGAACTAATAAATTGACATTAATTGTGAAATAAAACAAAAAATCTGTAAATCACACATAAAACAAGTAAATTGATGGAAAAATGAGTAAATTAATGTTGGAGTTGTAATTTGTACGAAGAACTTGTAAACAAAACAAAAACTTATAAAAATGACATAGAACTAGTAAATTGACATTAATTGTGAAATAAAACAAAAAATGTGTAAATCACACATAAAACTAGTAAATTAATGAAAAAAATGGTAAATTAATGTTGGAATTGTAATTTGCATGAAGAACTTGTAAACAAAATAAAAACTTATAAAAATGATATAGAACTAGTAAATTCACATTAATTGTGAAATAAAACATAAAATGTGTAAATCACACATAAAACTAGTAAATTAATGAAAAAAATGGTAAATTAATGTTGGAATTGTAATTTGCACGAAGAACTTGTAAACAAAACAAAAACTTATAAAAGTGACATAGAACTAGTAAATTGACATTAATTGTGAAATAAAACAAAAAATGTGTAAATCACACATAAAACTAGTAAATTGATGGAAAAATGAGTAAATTAATGTTGGAGTTGTAATTTGTACGAAGAACTTGTAAACAAAACAAAAACTTAGAAAAATGACATAGAACTAGTAAATTCACATTAAGTGTGAAATAAAACATAAAATCTGTAAACCACACATAAAACTAGTAAATTAATGAAAAAAATGAGTAAATTAATGTTGGAGTTGTAATTTGCACGAAGAACTTGTAAACAAAACAAAAACTTATAAAAATGACATAGAACTAGTAAATTGACGTTAATTGTGAAATAAAACATAAAATCTGTAAATCACACATAAAACAAGTAAATTGATGGAAAAATGAGTAAATTAATGTTGGAGTTGTAATTTGTACGAAGAACTTGTAAACAAAACAAAAACTTATAAAAGTAACATAGAACTAATAAATTGACATTAATTGTGAAATAAAACAAAAAATCTGTAAATCACACATAAAACAAGTAAATTGATGGAAAAATGAGTAAATTAATGTTGGAGTTGTAATTTGTACGAAGAACTTGTAAACAAAACAAAAACTTATAAAAATGACATAGAACTAGTAAATTGACATTAATTGTGAAATAAAACAAAAAATGTGTAAATCACACATAAAACTAGTAAATTAATGAAAAAAATGGTAAATTAATGTTGGAATTGTAATTTGCATGAAGAACTTGTAAACAAAATAAAAACTTATAAAAATGATATAGAACTAGTAAATTCACATTAATTGTGAAATAAAACATAAAATGTGTAAATCACACATAAAACTAGTAAATTAATGAAAAAAATGGTAAATTAATGTTGGAATTGTAATTTGCACGAAGAACTTGTAAACAAAACAAAAACTTATAAAAGTGACATAGAACTAGTAAATTGACATTAATTGTGAAATAAAACAAAAAATGTGTAAATCACACATAAAACTAGTAAATTAATAAAAAAAATGGTAAATTAATGTTGGAATTGTAATTTGCACGAAGAACTTGTAAACAAAATAAAAACTTATAAAAATGACATAGAACTAGTAAATTGACATTAATTGTGAAATAAAACAAAAAATGTGTAAATCACACATAAAACTAGTAAATTGATGGAAAAATGAGTAAATTAATGTTGGAATTGTAATTTGTACGAAGAACTTGTAAACAAAACAAAAACTTAGAAAAATGACATAGAACTAGTAAATTCACATTAAGTGTGAAATAAAACATAAAATCTGTAAACCACACATAAAACTAGTAAATTAATGAAAAAAATGAGTAAATTAATGTTGGAGTTGTAATTTGTACGAAGAACTTGTAAACAAAAAAAAAACTTATAAAAATGACATAGAACTAGTAAATTGACGTTAAATGTGAAATAAAACATAAAATATGTAAATCACACATAAAACTAGTAAATTAATGAAACAAATGGTAAATTAATGTTGTAATTGTAATTTGCACGAAGAACTTGTAAACAAAACAAAAACTTATAAACATGACATAGAACTAGTAAATTGACATTAATTGTAAAATAAAACAAAAAATGTGTAAATCACACATAAAACTAGTAAATTGATGAAAAAATGAGTAAATTAATGCTGTAGTTGTAATTTGTACGAAGAACTTGTAAACAAAACAAAAACTTAGAAAAATGACATAGAACTAGTAAATTGACATTAATTGTAAAATAAAACAAAAAATGTGTAAATCACACATAAAACTAGTAAATTGATGGAAAAATGAGTAAATTAATGTTGGAGTTGTAATTTATACGAAGAACTTGTAAACAAAACAAAAACTTAGAAAAATTACATAGAACTAGTAAATTCACATTAAGTGTGAAATAAAACATAAAATATGTAAACCACACATAAAACTAGTAAATTAATGAAAAAAATGGTAAATTAATGTTGGAATTGTAATTTGCACGAAGAACTTGTAAACAAAACAAAAACTTATAAAAATGACATAGAACTAGTAAATTAACATTAATTGTAAAATAAAACAAAAAATGTGTAAATCACACATAAAACTAGTAAATTGTTGAAAAAAATGAGTAAATTAATGTTGTAGTTGTAATTTGTACGAAGAACTTGTAAACAAAACAAAAACTTAGAAAAATGACATAGAACTAGTAAATTCACATTAAGTGTGAAATAAAACATTAAATATGTAAACCACACATAAAACTAGTAAAGTAATGGAAAAATAGGTAAATTAATGTTAGAGTTGTAAATTGTATGAAGAACTTGTAAACAAAACAAAAACTTGTAAATATTGCATAAAACTTGTAAATCAACATTAACTTGTAAAAGTTTCATAAAACTTGTAAATCACACATAAAATTGGTAAATGTAACCTGGAACTTGAACAAAAAAGAGTAATTACCTGCTACTTAGGTAACAGGTTACCTATTTATTTAGAATTAATGGTAGAGATTTTTTATTCAAATCTAACAGTCCACATCCATTACGGCATCAATGCCGTAAATTTAGTTACGGCATTATAGAATGACCCAAATTTATAAATAATAAATAGTATAAGGAATTAATTAAAATGTTCACATGGATGCAGTAAATATTAATTTAATATTTGTGAAACAAAATTTAAATAAAGATAAGTAAAAATAATTATATGAAAATTTACAGCACTGCGGCTATAAAAGACAAAAGATGTGAAACGGAACTAGTAGGGGAATCCTATTTTGAGATTCATATACAATTAACATAAGGAAGCTTCCAAGAAATTTCTGGGTGGACTTTAAAATGAGAAAAGAAATTAAATTTGTTAGACCAACATCATGAAGTTTTAAAGTTTTTGGACCACAATCTGCCTTTGTCTTTTCATCTGATTGGAAGCTGCTCGATGACATTGACTGATCATTGACCGTTTGGTGCTCTCTTCTCTTTAGGAGCTGGCTAAGTTACAGATTCTGTAACATACAGATCCAACTTAGCCAGCTCCTGATTGGTTAGCTAGCTACCAAACAAAAACAATTGCACGCTTTTTCTCCATATGCAGGACAGGTGTGGTGCATGCATTGGGTGCGTATGTTACAGAATCTGTAAGGTAGACAGGTCCCGTCTTCTAATTCAACTTACCGTCATCAAATTAAACTGTCATTCACATATAATATACGGCAAGTATCAATCACATAAAGCATTCACGGATAAGTCAATGTTTACGGGGAAAGATAAAAAAATATATTTTATTATTAAAATAGGGAATACAAATATTAAAATATTTATCTCATAATCCAAAATCTTAATACAATTAAATTCTCAGATCGCTCGAGAACATTTTAATTATCTCAGTTACTGGCTCATGGATTTTGCATCCAATTTATAGGCAAATCTAGATTTCAAATGTCAAGAATAACGGAACAAAATCCGCTCTAATAGCTCGCAATTAGAGCATGCAAATCTTGACTTTTAGAATGCGTAATCTCCGACTTTTAGGCTTGGTGAAAAAGTGAACAACGAACATGACTTGTTTCCAATTGCACGATAAAGGAATATTCTAGGAGACTGTAATTATCGAAACATGAATAACTGGAAATAGTGTAGATGGTGTATTTAAAGAAAAAATGTACTAAAAAATCTAAGACATGTATTGATGTGCATGTGAGTTGTTAATAGACAACTGTTATAGTTAATTACAAACGTAAATGTCGGTAGTAAAGAAATTTTCTTGTCAAAATCTCCAAAAAATACGCAGAAATTTCGGGGAAAAATTTTAGTTTTCCCTTTTCAGATTCAGACGTATGGTTTGGGGCAAGAAAAGTTTTTTTCTCTTCAAATGTAAATAGGAAAAGTTTGATTTTTTGTCATCCACACCCAAGAAGGCTGAAGGAAAGGAAGTAATTGTGAGTATGAGTCTATTGGAATATATGCTGTGAGATTAATAGTATTTTTCAACTTTTTTTATTCCATATGTATGTAAAGTATCAAAAAGATGAAAATAAAATTTGCAATTTGTATTATTTACTTAGTTTTTCGTCAATTCCTTGTTTGCTGTCATCAATTATTTGAGGAAGTATTTAATAAAGCATTTTTATACAGTGGAAAATGCTTGTCTCCACACAGCTTTTATCACTTTGACCTTTTTATTTTTTATTTTTTAAACATTAAAAAATTATCGCGAAGCTTGACAGAGGAAAGAGGCGAAACGACAGCAACAGATGTCGTTTCTCTCAGGCTTCGTTATACTGTATAATCTCCACAGTCACGTTAAATAATTTTCACATCCCAAATTCTCTCATCCACTGAACTGTTATGGCTTCTTCTTCTTCTTGTCCACCTCGAAACGCTAAGAAGCTGCATGATGTTTTCCTGAGTTTCAGAGGAGAGGACACCCGTGACAACTTTACTAGCCATCTTCACTATGTTTTGTCTCTGAAAGGTATCAAAACTTTCGTTGATGACCAACTTATCAGAGGAGATAACATTTCACGGTCTCTTCTTGATACAATTGAAGCATCAAGCATCTCAATTATTATTTTCTCAGAAAGGTATGCTTCTTCTAGATGGTGTCTCGATGAACTTTTGAAGATCCTCGAATGCAAGCACGATTATGGACAGATTGTGATTCCAGTTTTCTATCGGGTCGATCCATCACATGTGAGATGGAAAACTGGGACTTTTGGAGATTAATTTTCGGAGCTTGGAGAACGATATCCAGAGAAGATGCAAAGATGGGGGAATGCTTTGACCGAGGCAGCCAATCTTTCTGGCTTTGATTCTCATGTAATTAGGTAACAGCGATCTTCTATCTAATTCTTACTATTAATTAATCTAGTATATGTAATAAATGACATTATAAGAATGAGTTTAACTTATCAATAGTTTATTAGTTAAATAATTTTTACGAAGATTATGTTATTGTCTTGCATGTTTAATTAATTTTCCAATTATTTTATTTTATGAAATTGATCTTCACATTCCATTAATTAGCTATTTTCTATTGAAACTAATTAAAAACACACGATTCTCTGTTTCCTTTACATATATTTGAACTAATTGCTGTTATTTTTTTAACTAGGCCTGAATCTAAACTTATTGAGGCAATTGCCAATGGCGTTTTGAAGAGGCTAGATGCGACTTTTCAAAGTGAAAACAAAGGCTTGGTCGGAGTTGCATGGCGCATTAAAGAAATTGAATCATTATTGTGCATTCGGTCTGCCGGGGTTTACGTATTAGGGATTTGGGGCATCGGTGGTATAGGCAAGACAACAATCGCTGGTGCTGTTTTTAACAAAATCTCTAGATGTTTTGAAGGTTCTTACTTTGCGCTTGATGTTAGAGAAGCAGAAGAAACTGGCAGAATAAAGGACTTACAAAAGGAACTTCTGTCCAAGTTATTGAATGATGGAAATGCGAGGAACGTCGAGTCTCAACTCAACAGACTTGCTCGCAAGAAGGTTCTATTAGTGTTTGACGATGTGAATCATCCAGGACAAATAGAATCATTAATTGGATGCCTTGATGAGTTAGCTTCAGGGAGTCGAGTGATAATAACAACAAGGGATAAACAAGTTCTTGAAAATTGTTGGGTCAATCAAATATATCGGATGAAGGAATTAGTGGATGTTGATGCTCATAAGCTTTTCTGTCAGTGTGCTTTTAGGGGAGGCCATCTCGACGCAAGTTACACAGAGGTCACGCGCAAGGCAATAAAATATGCGCATGGAGTTCCTTTAGCTCTTCAAGTTTTGGGTCGCCATCTATGCGGAAGGAGCAAAGAGGTATGGGAAAGTGCAATGAGAAAACTGGAAATAATTCCTCACGTGGATATTTTGAAGGTGTTAAAAATCAGTTATGATAGCTTGGATGACTCTCAAAAGAATGTTTTTCTAGATATTGCATGTTTATTGGAAGGAGAGCATAGAGATGAGGTGACAAGCTTTTTTGATGCTAGTGGCTTCCAAGCTAAAATAGAATTAAGTGTTCTTGAAGATAAGTCTCTCATAACTTGCTTGAATAACCAGATAAGAATGCATGACTTGCTACGAGATATGGGAAGAGAAATTGTTCGAAATGAATCTATCGATCTTCCAGGAAAGCGTAGTAGGTTGTGGTATCACAAGGATATTGATGAAGTTTTGAAGAAAAATACGGTGAGAAATAATAAGTTTTTAATTGTATCTTATTTGTGTTACAATTATTTTAGCAATTTGTCTGAATATGTCTTTTTGAATCAAAATAGCATTAATACAGCTTAAAATTAATTGAAAAATAATATTAAAAAATTGGTCAAATAAAATAGATAGACTGATGTTTCCCCAACTCAGTTTGAAACATGCTCCTAAAATCCCCAGCAAACTAGTGCCTTCGGAGAGAGACCCCAAAAAAAAGAAAAAAAAACACCTCAATGTTATTGCATTTCCTTTTCAACTCAAGCTCTGCCCCTATCCTTATTTTTCACTAAAAAAGAATTGATTGAATTAATTTTACAGTTTAGATATTAAGGATTTTCTTGAATTTTCTATTCTACACTTCCTAAAAGCCTTACCCAAATAGTTTATTATAAAGTGATTGTAAAATCTCTATTTGGGTTTGACGGCTTAAAAATAATTGTTCATTTGTTTGCTTCAATTATATGCCAACTTATGATCTCCTATTTGATTGTTAGGGAACTGAAGCAATCAAGGGTATCTCCTTGGATATGAATAAAGTCAATAGAAAGATACACATGGATTCCTTTGCTTTTTCAAAGATGCCTAAATTGAGATTCTTGAAATTCTATGGATTTGAGAACAAATGTATGGTGTCTCATTTGGACGGTGTGCTGTTTGCTGAACTAAGGCACTTAGAGTGGCAGCAATATCCATTGAAAACGTTGAATATACATGCGGAGAATCTTGTTTCACTTCAAATGCCTTTCAGCAAAGTTGAACAACTTTGGGATGATGTTCAGGTATATATATATTTGAAATTCTTTCAGAAATAAATTCTAAATACAATTGATTCTATAATTAATATATGTGATGGTATCTGTTTATTTATAAAGATGATGATGATGATAATAATAATAATAATAAAAAAAATTTTGGGGGTGCAGGATCTTGTTAACTTAAAAGAAATAGACCTCTGTGGATCCAAGTCGTTAACGAAACTCCCAGACTTGTCACAGGCCAAAACTCTTGAGACTCTATCGTTAGAAGGCTGTTTAAGTTTGATGGAGACTCACTCATCTATTCAATATCTAAATAAACTTAAAGTTCTTGATCTAGGAAAGTGCAAAAGCCTGACGAGTCTTCCAACTAGCATTCATTCGAAAGATCTCAAGACACTTATTCTTTGGGGATGCTCAAATTTGAAGAACTTCCCAAAGATCACATCCTGCCATATATCTCTTTTACAGTTAGGAGAAGTTGGAATCAAAGAACTGCCCTCATCCATCGAGTGCCTATCCAATCTGGGAGAACTTCTTATTACGGACTGTTCAGAGCTTGAGAGCATCTCGAGTAGCGTATTTAAGTTGAAGTCTCTTAACTATATTGAAATCTCTAATTGTTCAAATTTGAAGAGGTTTCTAGAGATCCCATCTTGTAATACAGATGGAAGTACTGGAATTGAGCGACTAGGCTCATGTAAGTTGGTATTGAAAGAATGTTCAAATATTGAGTCTCCCAAGCAGCCTGTGTATGTTCAAATCTCTGACATCTCTTGAAATTGTTGATTGCCAAAATTTCAAGAGATTGCCTGATGAACTTGGAAATTTAGAAGCATTGAAGACGTTGACCGTTGATGGAACAGCTATAAGAGAAGTACCAAAAAGCCTTGGTCAGTTACCTTTATTATATTCCTTACAATTGAAGAAGTGTTCAGAGCTTGAGTACATCTCGAGTAACATATTTAAGTTGAAGTCTGATATGTTGATTGAAATCTCTAATTGTTCAAATTTGAAGAGGTTTCTGGAGATCCCATCTTGTAATACAGATGGAAGTACTGGAATTGAGCGACTAGGCTCATGTGAGTTGGTATTGAAAGAATGTTCAAATATTGAGTGTCTTCCAAGTAGCATGTGTATGTTCAAATCTCTGACATCTCTTGAAATTGTTGATTGCCAAAATTTCAAGAGATTGCCTGATGAACTTGGAAATTTCGAAGCCTTGAGCACGTTGACCATTGATGGAACAGTTATAAGAGAAGTACCAGAAAGCCTTGGTCGGTTACCTTTATTATATTCCTTGCAATTGAAGAAGTGTTCAGAGCTTGAGTACATCTCGAGTAGCATATTTAGGTTGAAGTCTGATATTGAAATCTCTAATTGTTCAAATTTGAAGAGGTTTCTGGAGATCCCATCTTGTAATACAGATGGAAGTACTGGAATTGAGTGGCTAGGCTCATATGAGTTGGTATTGAAAGAATGTTCAAATATTGAGAGTCTCCCAAGCAGCTTGTGTATGTTCAAATCTCTAACATCTCTTGAAATTGTTGATTGCCAAAATTTCAAGAGATTGCCAGATGAACTTGGAAATTTAGAAGCCTTGAGAATGTTGACCGTTGATGGAACAACTATAAGAGAAGTACCAGAAAGCCTTGGTCAGTTACCTTTATTATATTCCTTGCAATTGAAGAACTGTTCAGAGCTTGAGTACATCTCGAGTAGCATATTTAAGATGAAGTCTCTTGAATCTATTGAAATCTCTAATTGTTCAAATTTGAAGAGCTTTCTGGAGAACCCATCTTGTAATACAGATGGAGGTACTAGAATTGAGAAACTAGCATCTTCTAGGTTGAAATTGGAGGGATGTTCAAGTCTTGAGAGTCTCCCAAGCAGCCTGTGTATGTTCAAAAATCTGACATCTCTTGAAATCATTGATTGCCAAAATTTCAAGAGACTACCTAATGAGCTTGGAAATTCAAAGTGCTTGACGGTGCTGATAGTTAAAGGAACAGCTATAAGAGAAGTACCAGAAAGCCTTGGTCAGTTATCCTCACTAGAAAGTTTGGTACTATCTAATAACAATTTGGAGAGATTACCATAAAGCCTCAATCAGTTATCCTCACTAGAATATTTGCAACTATTCAAAAACAGTTTGGAGGGAATACCAGAATACCTGAGGAGTCTTCCAAGTAAGTTGACATCGCACAATTTATCTGTTGACTTGAGAAATTGTTTGAAATTGGACCCGAATGAGCTCAGTGAAATCGTCAAAGATCAGTGGATGAAGCAGGTGTGTCTCTTAACTCACTCCTTTCATTCTATTTTCTTTTTCTTTTTACTTTAATTCAAGTTATCATTATTTTTCAAAAATTAATAATTTTTTATTTTTGTGTTGCAGTCGTTAGATGTTAACTTTGGGACTACTAAAAGTATGTATTTCCCTGGGAATGAAATTCCAAAGTGGTTTAGGTATCAAAGTATGGGATCTTCTGTAACCTTCAAGACGCCACCAACAGATTTCTTCAACAATAAAATATTAGTAGGCTTTGCTTTTTGTGCTGTTGTGGCATTTCCAGCCTCGGAGTGCTTTGAGGCTGTGAAGTGTGTAGTTTCCTGTGATTGGAAAAGCAAACCCAAATACTGCCCAACGGTCGGTCTTTTGGGAGAATTATTTATGTTGAGTCAGATCACGTGTTTGGGGATATTATTTATTCGGTTGGCGGGATTTAAGTACGAGACATGATTAGGAATGGTAATGGGCACCGCCCGCAGCGGGTTTGTTATTACCAAATCTAAATCCGCACAAAATTTAAATTATCAAATCCACCCGCAATCCGCTGCGGGTTTTAATTTTCTTACAAAAATTCACCCGCAGCGGGTTTTAACAATTACCAAACCCGCAATGGTATCCGGTGGATTTTTTGTGGGTTTCCGTATTTAAAATCACAAATGTTTAATATATAAATTTATAATAATAACCTTAAATTTCATATAACATATTCAATTTTATATTTAAATAATGTAAATGAAAAATTAAAATTTCCACATCAATTCAACACAAATTCTCAAATTTAAGTATAAATTACACAAATTCATTTAAAAAACACAAACTAGCATCTAAAAATAATAATTACATTTCATATTATCATTTAAAACAAGCTCTAAGAGAATATATTCATTTCATTCACCACCATAAGCACCCATCCAACACAATGCCTATAATAATAATTAAGATTAATATTTTCAAATACTAATTCAAAGGAAAATGCCTTTAATTTTCTTTAGATTATGACTTTAGAATAAGATATAGGCCACATATACACATACACAACTTTGAGCCTTTGGTTATTTGATAATTTAATTAATGACATTATTTTCTTTATACATTTTTAGATTTAAATTAAATTAAAAATATTTGAAAAAAATATTACGGGTTTGGTGGATATCCATGCGGGTATCCACCGGATATAAGGTTAATACCAAACCCACCTGCATCCATGTGCGGGTGTTAATTTATAATACTAAACCCGCCCGCAACGGATAAAATTACCCGCAACGGGCGGGTTTTGGCGGGTGGGTTTGGACGGATTTGTGGGTTTGCGGGTACAATTGCCATCCCTAGACATGATGAAGGCTATTTTGATGAGGTCTCTTTCTACATTTTTCCTACTTACGCTGGTGGGGGAGTGAAACAATGTGGGATTCATTTTGTGTACGCTCCAGTTTCTATGGAATCAAGAGAAAAGGAAGAGGAACCACACACCAAAAGACTGAAATGTTCAACTCGAAAGCAGCTGGTACTCCTTGGCAAGAAAATCAATCTGTAGACCTTGTTTTTGTCTTCATTTTTTATATGCGTTTTTTCAATATGCTCGTTTATGTAATATTTATTAATTGTTTGTTGTTGGATGGATGAATCAATAAATTCAAAAAAATGGTAATTAACCGAGGATGTAGATCTATGAGTTCTCTTTGTTTTATCTTTAATTTCTGTTCGGTTCATGTCTGGAATATCCCAAAAATTACATATCCATTTACTAACTAAAAATGCGCTGATTATATTAAGATTATTTTAGTTATTCTTACTTTTTCAGTTTTCAAACTTTATAAGAATAAAATCGTTATATTAAGTTTTGAGATTTGAATTTAAAAGAAAATACAAATTTGCTCTCGAGAATTAAATTTACAGTATTTTAAATTAATTACTAATTAGGTATGATAAGGTGTATGATGTTGTGAAAATTATTATTACTATGTGTTTGGGGGAAAAATAAGAAAGATAGTATAACGCCACGTGTCGACGAATGGAATAACTTCAGTGCAATCTGAGGTACCCGACATGATTAGAGGTACCCCGCAAGATTAGAGGTAGCTGCAATGATTTGAGGTACCCGATATGATTAGAGGTATCCGGCACGGTCAGAGGTACGCATAACTCCAGAATAACTCGAGGTACCCCGCATAACTCCAGAATAACTCGAGGTACCCCGCATAACTCCAGAATAACTCGAGGTACCCCGCATAGACTGGGGTACCCCGTATAATTTGAGGTACCCGAAATAACTCCAGCATAATTCAAGGTACCCAGAATAACTCCAACATATTTCAAGGTATTCGGAATAACTCGAGGTACACAGCATGATTAAAGGTACCCGGCCTGATTAGAGGTATCCCGCATGATTAGAGGTACCCGGCTTGATTAGAGGTACCCCGCATGATTAGAGGTACCCGGTGTGATTAAAGGTACCCCACATGATCAGAGGTACCCGACGTCATTAGAGGTACCCGGCGTAATTAGAGGTACCCAACCTGATTAGAGGTACCCCGCATTATTAGAGGTACCCGGCTTGATTAGAGGTACCCAGCACAATCTGAGGTACCCTACACAACCTGAGGTACCTGGCATGATTTAAGGTACCCCAGACAAATAGAAATACCCGACATAATACGAGATACCCTGCACAATCTGAGGTACCCCGCACAAATAGAAGTACCCCACATAAATTGAGGTACCCCACGTAACTCGAGGTACCCGGCAGATCAGATGCAAGAGAATCCTCCGAAAATATCCGCCGAGAGAAACGTCTCCATCTCTTAAAAGATATTATTCGATTTTGTCAAAATTAGGAATCAAGAACGTTGTACAAAAAGGGGGGGACAGCCGCCTGCTACCTCTGCCAAAAGTAAAGGATATGTCCTAAGGACAGTGGTCCTCAGCCGCCTACCCGACAGTTACTGCAGAGGTACCCTGGACCACTTTCCAGCGCGCGCCACGTTTCCAAAGGATGAGATACGCCACGAACATGCACATAACGGCCCAAAAATCATAAAAAGGTAAAAGGACGTTAGCCAAAAAGAGTACGCCACGTGGTAGCTGAGGTACTACATATATAAAGGTGACTAGATTTTATTCTCCAGGAGGTTCTCACTTACCATTAATACTCACACTCCAAAAAATAGGCTTTCTTCAACCTTAAACCTTAATTTACAGAGGGCTAGCCAGCTCTCTTTGCTATAAAACCTTGAGTTTGCTAACTTGAGCGTTGGAGTGTGAACGCCGGGGTACCCCGGCTTCACCTCTAACCTCTATTTCATTGTTTTGCAGGCGTGGAGCCCATTTTGAAGGACACCTCTCTTGGTTTTGACCTTTCACCATTGTTACCACTCCATTTCCCCTTCTCACCTCCCCCAAATTTCAGATACACCGCACTGCGCATAACAAACCAGTGAGGTACCCCATCTCCCCCAAAAATACAAATTCATTGTTCAAGATAGATTTTGGTTTTTCCTACCCCAAAATCAGTTGAAAACAATTGGCGCCGTCTGTGGAGAATCGCACAAAAAGTTTCCACCGCGGTTACCAAACTAGTTGTTATGTGTACTCCAATACATGGCACCCGACGCACCTCCCGAAGGTTTAATGGCGGGTCCTACAAGGATGGGAGATGACATCAGTGGTGAAGATAGTGATACCGTAAGAAGGGTAGCTCATCTCAACAAGGGCAAGGGTATCAAGCAATCAACGGGTATCCGTCAAGATGATGAATCCATCTCTCACAAGCGCTTTGAGAATCTTGCCCATGCAATACTTAGGGCGGTTGGATCTCGGGCACCCGAAAGTTCACTTCCACCAATGACACTAGATGCTCCACCACCTTAAACGGACAACCAAGCTATGGTCAGAAGAGAAGTACCCGAGGCCAGCAAACCAAAGCATAGGCCATCGGGTACTCGTTCTAAGTTTCAAACCGTGGGCTCCCGCGACGAGCATTCCACCACCTCTTGCAATTCCCGCAGCAGCCCGGGTACGAGGCGTGCAAAGCATACCCACGAAGATCTCCGTGAGAAGTTAAACGCCAAAAGGGATTCTCAAATGGCGGCGACATCATCGGGTACACCTAGTGTACCCCTCGAACTTGTGGAAAAGATGGAGAACCTGGAAGCCCAAGTGAAGCTCCTCTCCGAGAAGCAAAACACCACAACCGCTCCAACACCAATGACCTACCAATCGCCATTCACTATGGAGATTTGGACGGCAGCTCTTCCCGAAGCATTCACCATGCCTCAAGTACCCTAATACTTGAGTACCACTGATCTATACCGCGACCAAATACCTATCAAGGGTGTATATGAGAATGCCATGTGTAGGATGTTTACACACACACTCACTGGCCTCGCGAAGTCATGGTTTCGGTCCTTGAAGGCCGGTAGCCTATCTTCTCTACACCAATTGTTATCCGAATTTACTAAAGAGTTTTCCTATGTTTCCACTCAAGATAGGGTAGCCTCCAAACTTGCCTTTATCAAGCAAGGAGAAGCCGAACTTTTGGCGGAGTATGTGAGCTGTTTCCACCAAAGACGTGTTGCGAACTGGAGCATTTGGAAACCAACACACACTAACCCATTTCGAGAAAAATTTACGGTTGGGCAAGTTATGGCGTTCCTTTCAAAAGAAGCACCCACTTTCATATGGGGAAGCCCGTTCCCGGCGTTGCAGCAAGTGGAGATGGATGAGAAATGTCATTTGAAGTGCCAAGAAGATAAAGTCGAGGTCACAAAGAATAAGGAAAAGCCGAAGAGGATGGAAGCCCCATTACCAAAGGTACCCCGAATGCGGAGCCCTCCACGGGTTGCCCCGCGGGGACGAGTGTTTAACACTCAGGGTATCTCACGGGTACCCCAACCTCCAAGATCGCCACCACCAGAGCAGCAACAGCCACCATCGAGGCCTCTGTGGTAGGGTAACTCATAACTAGTTACTCTAGAGTTATGCGGGGGTACCCCACGGGGACCAGATTAAGCCCAAATGTGAATTGGAGGCACCTTTGGATCCTTGAATACTCAAAGATGAAAAACGGGGTACCCCGGTTGAAGACTCGATTTCAGTCTCGATTTGGGCCACTGATCCAACAAAGAAAAGTCACACTACTAGTAAAAGTATTGTTTATTATGATGCAAGAGGGTATCCAGAGATCACCTTACTCCAGGGTACCCGAGGTACCTGACCTATCCCCAATCATGTTAATCTATTTAACATCAAAGCCGCCTTTATCATTATTTGTTCGCCATATTTAATTCTGAGCGAATGGTCGATCATGAGGTTTCAATCATTTCGCATAAGGGTAGGCGAGCAGCCACCTTCATTTTTATTTATTTTGTCTATTTTATTCTATGCGAATGGTGGATCATGAGATTTTCGACCATCTCGCATAAGGGTAGGCGAGCAGCTACCTTCATCTCAATCTATGTTGTCTATTTGATTCTAGCGAATGGTAGATCATGAGGTTTTCGACAATATCGCATAAGGTTAGGCGAGCAGCCACCATTATCTCAATCTATGTTGTCTATTTGATTCCACGCAAATGGCGGATCATGAGATTTTCGACCATCTTGCATAAGGGTAGGTGAGCAGCCCACCTTTATTACTATTTGTCTTACATATTTGATGTAGAGTGAATGGTGGATCATGAGATTTTCCATTATCTCTCAAAAGGAATTGCCACAAGTTTTGCGAAGATTTGTGGCAAGTATTTCTATGAAAATCGTCATACACTAATTAAGGGTACCTCCGAGATACCCCACGCCAGAAAGTCACTCCTCAAATATACCAAGAGGAACCCTAAGAAAGATTGAGATAAGCAACAAGTATATCCGGAGGAATCACCATATGTTTGATGAAATTGGGTTGTTCCACTATGAATTAACCGCAACAAGCATGTCTAAATAAACCGCGATACACTGATGAGACAAGATTAAGGGTACCCATAGTACTCAGGGTACCATATGACAGAAAATCATTCCTCGTGTACACCAAGAGGAACTCTAAGAAAGCTTGAGATAAGTAGCAAGCATATTTAAAGGAATCGCCATATGTTTGATAAAATTGGGTTATCCCGCCATGAAGTAACAGATAGCTCAGGGGATATCCAAGCTTAAGGGTACCCGAGGTACCCCATACGCCTTGTCGATAATGCCGAACAATGTTACATAGTAGGATGGTTATCTTCACCTTCATCATTTAGGATAAGAGGATCAACAAAAGTACTAGAAATAACAGAAACACAAGCGTCGGTATCAGGGGTACCTTATGGCGACTTCATTCGAGGTACCCCAGTTGATCTCAATGGGCTTTCAAACTAAGATGTGTGGGGAGCCCTGCTATTCTCAATTGCCTTTAAGATAGCCGGCTTATCTACCTAGTTCTCTACCCTTGGCACCACCAGCCCCATATCAGCACTCAATTCCTCGGTCATGATGCGCTCAAAAGCATTGTCAACTATGTTCTTATGTCGAGGTACCAAGTCCTCAAGCTTAACTTAAAGCTCCTCAGGGTCTTCCACCTTATGGGCCTTCTCCTTTGAAACTTCATCAAAGTGTCCCCTCAAAGTCTTGTTCACCCCAGAGATCTTCCTTTCATGAGGGCACCCCTAAAGGCGTCCTCTATTCAGCTGCCCATCGAGCTAAACTTCATATCGCCACGTGTCGCTCCTACTTTTTATGTAAGTTTCTTTTGCCTCTAATACTTCTCGCCAAAAGAAACTAGGGGGATATTGTTTGGGGGAAAAATAAAAAAGATAGCAGAACGCCACGTGTCGATGAATGGAATAACTTCAGTGCAATCCGAGGTACCCGACATGATTAGAGCTACCTCGCAAGATTAGAGGTACCTGCAATGATTTGAGGTACCCGGCACAGTCAGAGGTACCCCGCATAACTCCAGAGTAACTCGAGGTACCCCGCATAGATTGGGGTACCCCGTATAATTTGAGGTACCCAGAATAACTCCAGCATAATTCAAGGTACCCAGAATAACTCCAACATAATTCAAGGTACTCGGAATAATTCGAGGTACCCAGCATGATTAGAGGTACCTGACCTGATTAGAGGTACCCCACATGATTAGAGGTACCCGGCGTGATTAGAGGTACCCCGTATGATTAGAGGTACCCGACCTGATTAGAGGTACCCGGCTTGATTAGAGGTACCTAGCACAATCTGAGGTACCTGGCATGATTTAAGGTACTCCGGACAAATAGAGGTACTCGACATGATACGAGATACCCTACACAATTCGAGGTACCCCGCACAAATAGAGGTACCCCACACAAATAGAGGTACCCCACACAAATAGAGGTACCCCGCACAATTAGGGGTACCCCACATAAATTGAGGTACCCCACGTAACTCGAGGTACCCGGCAGATCAGATGCAAGAGAATCCTCCAAAAATATCCGCCGAGAGAAACGTCTCCATTTCTTAAAAGATCGATTTTGTCAGAATTAGGAATCAAGAACGTTGTACCAAAAAGGGGGGACTGCCGCCTGTTACCTCTGCCAAAAGTGAAGGATACTGTCCCAAGGACAGTGGTCCTTAGCCGCCTACCCGACAACTACTGCAGAGGTACCCTGGACCACTCTCCAGCGCGCGCCACGTTTCCAAAGGATGAGATATGCCGCGAACATGCACATAACGGCCAAAAAATCATAAAAAGGCAAAAAGACGTTAGCCAAAAAGGGTACGCCACGTGGCAGCTAAGGTACTCCGTATATAAAGGTGCCTAGGTTTTATTCTCCAGGAGGTTTTCACTCACCATTAACACTCACACTCCAAAAAATAGGCTTTCTTCAACCTTAAACCTTAATTTACAGAGGGCTAGCCAGCTCTCTTTGCTATAAAACCTTGAGTTTGCTAACTTGAGCGTTGGAGTGTGAACGCCGGGGTACCCCGGCTTCACCTCTAACCTCTATTTCATTGTTTTGCAGGCGTGGAGCCCATTTTGAAGGACACCTCTCTTGGTTTTGACCTTTCACCATTGTTACCACTCCCTCTCCCCTTCTCACCTCCCCCAAATTTCAGATACACCGCACTGCGCATAACAAACCAGTGAGGTACCCCATCTCCCCCAAAAATACAAATTCATTGTTCAAGATAGATTTTGGTTTTTCCTACCCTAAAATCAGTTGAAAACACTATGAGTAGTGATCTAATACTTGTGATAAATTACAGGCTCTGTTTAACATATCAAGTACCAAATTTTAAATATTACAAACAATAACAAACAGAGTGCAGCTCCTAATCGGTTTTTTGTTACAGTAAATAAACCCCACCATTCCATTTCAAGTTTCCACAGTCAGTTCCATTGATCATATGCTGAAGCTACGGTGGAATGATAGATCTTCTTTTAGTTTCCTGCACATTGAAACTCTCTAATTGGTGTGTTATTTTTTTGTGAAATTTCTATTAATAATTTCTTAATGTTATTGAAAAGTTAGTAGATCATGGGATGAGAGCAGAAGACTTTTTGGCTGATCCAACTCCTATTACAATCCAGTTGGTAACTGCATTTGGTAATTACATCTTCAGTACTTGCAATCTCTTATCGCCTTTTCAAGTTGATTTTAGTTATTTGTTCTTAATATTCTAAGTGCATGGACTTCATGGAAGGTTCAGGTTCTGTGGTGGTGTTAGAATTGCTAGAAAACATTGTTGTATAGGTTCCGTCATGATATTCTCATGTGCCATATAAATCATCATTGTTTTGCAAGTGCTCTACGGCATTCTTTACTGGATAGGCTAGCCAGGGTGCCTTAGAGGCAAGAGTCAAGACGGAAATGAAACATATCTAAAGCTACACACAAGCACAGGTGGGTCATTTTATTATTTATAAGTCTTCTTTCTCTTTTAACTTAGTCTAACATCTTGTTGAACCCAAGCATGATTCATTTCACAGAGGCTTGAACTGCTATGTGGTCCAAACTTCATTGGAAACTCCTTGGTAACGATTTTTATATTGCAGATTCTATTGCTCAATTCTGTTGCTGTGCAGTTAGGCACGAGTCAACAGCAATGATAGACTTGAAGGTAATTTTTGCTGGTTTACAAATAGATTGCAGAATTATTCAAGGTTTTCTGCATTTTTCATAATTGGACCAACGAACTATTCACAAGTCAGTAGTGAACGAGTGTTCTATATGGTGGTTTGCTTTAAATATTGAAGGAAAAATGTGGTCCATTGACCATTGTGTTTTTTTTTTTTGGTCGTTATAGCTCTAATCTTTTCTTATGGCCCCAGTGCAGGTTAGTTATATGTTGAGCACAATGATGCTATTTTAGTAGTCATAATTCCTGCAGCCAAGCACCTGAAATTGCTTCATCTCAAGTTCTAAGAATTGCGAAGGAGTTTTCTGGGGGTCGTAGAGTGCTGAGGGCACGAGATAAGCTTGCAACTTTGCTGCAAATTTGAGGATAAGTTTCTGCAGCACATTACAACTGGTGAGGTGAGTTTAATTTGTTTTAGATATTTATTATTGTTCTTGCGAATTTCCAAGTAGCATATTAAAAAGTTTGATTTTTTAATGACTTTGCTTATGTTCTTTTCATTCATACAATTTGAGAATTGAAAAAGGAGAAAACCAAGACGTAAATGAGAATGTGATAATATCCTCTCTTGAACTGAAGCCTAGAAGAAAATTTCTTGATTAGTAGCTGTCATAATGCGTGGTTTCTGGTTGGAAAGCTGTTGCAAATTTAACGAGATCAAACAGCTCTCTTTGGACAGACATTTTGATTCGATAATGTCAAGAGGGATTGTCTGTGCCAGTTCCCCGCCTGATCTTTTAATCTTTTCAGGATTTGCAAGTGAAGCGTCAGGATTTGCAAGTTAAGCGACCTTCTCATATTCATTTTCTGTTCGATTGTGTTAGAAGCTAATGGCTACCAACCGTATCTAATATACCCTGAGATCTTTAATAATAGGTTTCCTCGAGCTTGCAAAAGAACTATCACGTCTGTGTTGATGAGGTAATGGAACCATCTGTATCCGAAGCTCCTTACTTCTAATTCTTAGAGGCTTTTGCCCTTCTACCCTTTTCATGATGCTGGATGTTCGATTTTTTGTTTTGGTCATAATTTAGATTCTTTACATTAGATATATTGATGGGTCCTACATAGATAGTATTGCTCTCTGTTGGGTGCAAGATTTGGATATTCTTATTATACGCTAATAAAATAGCAAGGTAAATCTTGTTTCTATTAATTGATGAAGTTACTGGCTGACTTATGAAACAGGTACATGTTGTTCTGGGGGAGGTGGTTTCTGGTGCTTCAAATGCTACACCAAACCTGGAAGATATCCTTTGCTCAAGAGAGAGGTGTGGCTCTTATGATTATGTCACAAAATATTTGTGTGCGCACACGCACTGATTTGACTTGTATGTGGTTCAAAACTTCAAATTTCCTTTTTCTTGTCACAATAGTTGATTGTTTGGAAATGAGGCAGAGCACGCTAGTGACACTGAACAGTGTCATTTTCCATTAGTTCAAGATTTTTGGGATGAATGGTTCGATCAAAACTGCTAAATGGTTGCTAAGATCTTTTCTCAATGTCCTCCGAAATCTGTTTGCTTTTACTGGAATGGAAATACAGTGCCAAGAGGAGGTAAAGACACGATCTTCGAAGAAAGAAAATGAGGCAGAGGAAGTTAGCGACATTGGACAGGGTATACATGCAGGGCACCATGGCTCATAAACCTTCTGACATTGAATAAGAACTTTGATGGACGTGTGTCAAGAATTAGGTGGTTATGTCATAGTGAAGATTTGAATAGTTTGCCAATTAAATTTTCCCTGCAGTTACTTACAGACAAGTTCCGAGACTCGTGTGATTGCTTAAGCAGGCAGTTGTTTTTTTCCAAGTTGACAAAGCGAAGGAAGACATGTTGAATCAGTTACATATCTATGTCAGGTTGACGGCAATCTTATTTCTCTCTCCATCAATTCTTATTAAGGAGCCGAAGGGATTTATTTTATTTCATATATTTACTTCTTTATTGAAGATTTTTCTACTATACCAATGATGCAACTTTTTATAATATATCTGAGTTGGAATGACGCTAGAGCTTGAGGCGATCTTTTTTTATTGCCTTTTTGACAGTTCAATTGGTGCCTCTAATAACTCCATTGATTGCTACCTAGGTGTTCAACTTTGTATGAATACACAGTGATCATCGGCATGTCTCTTCTCGGCATTTTTGGGACATCAATGGTTATGTCCAGTCAGATCACATAGTTTGGGAAGCAATTCCTTCAGCAGTTTTGATTTGGATGTTGACAGTGAATATGATTATGGAAATAATAAGGTCTTTTTTCAATTCAATCCGAGTACAAAAATAATTTGTGAACAGATCAAGTGGTGCCAGATGGTGGAAATATGTGGGATTTATTTTATCGACAGCCAAGATTCTAGGAAATCAAATGAAGATTAAGCAGAAGTTTCAGCTGATCTAATGAGGGAAGAGTAAGCTTTAATTGAAAGTACATGAGGTGAGTACTCTTCGTTATTCAATGTGTATTTTGGATTTTACCTATATGGCTGTATCATGTAAGCTTTACGAGGTTGTGGCCATTTTATTGGCTCTAAAAGTAAAGCATTAAAATGGTGGGTGCAATAGTTGATCTGGAGAACGTTATTGTTCCTCCCCAAAATTTCATCTCAAAAGGTATTTAGCTGTGAATGTGATTAAGCTTCTTTGATCGTTTAGTTTTATGCAGGGATATGGATATATATGAATCTGGGTAATTTCCATGGGATGACACATGTCAATTTCTTCCAGAAACATGGCACTTATCAAATGCCAACATTACACGCTCCCTGAAATTTATGTCATGGAATCCATTTATTCTATCTTGATCGCTCTCTGTCCCCCATTTTTGTATGTGTCGAGTATTGAAATGCATGCCAAAGAGACTCCAAGGTCTCGAACGTTTGGTATTTATTAGAGTTTAAATACTATTGGTAAATCCTTTCCTATCAACGTAAGGATGGGGATTTGAGTGGTTAATCAGCTTGGTGAGCTAGACTGATAGAGTAGAAAATGATATTCTTACAAATATTTGTACAACACTTTGCACAAAACGGTGAGTTTTGTCCAAACGGAACACCTCACACACGCAACAAACACGCCCAACAATCACCTTCATGCGTCTGGCTCTTTTCTTTCTGCCTATTACAACTTTTCCTCTCTCGCCTCAAAGCTGCCAGTCATTGCAACAAGCTCCACGACAGCAGCCTCTTACTCCCAACACAATCGCAGCAGCGTTTTGAAGTGATTTCACAACTCTTTCTCTTTCATCTGTCATTCAAATCTTTCAAAGTGATTTCACAAAATAGCTCTGTATTTGTTTTTTTTAAGAATGAAGAATCCAGTAGTGTTTCTTTTTCTTTTTTTTGGATTGTATTACTTGGTGCTTTGAACGAAATTAGTTTGTTTATTAAGTTGTGTGCTTTTGCTTAATCTTTTCTGCCTACTCAAATTTAACTTTGCTGAGTTTTTAATTAACCTTAGAAGTATCTTGCTGAGAATTGTAATACAAAGAAGCAAATTAAAACAAAACACGGGAAGAGGAAGAAAAATAATTAATTAAACAACATAGTCGCTTTAAATACCACAAAAAAAAAAAAATGCTTCACTTTAACTGATAAGCATGGGAATTTTAATCAAAGTTACAAACTGTAAATTTATTTTTTCTTCTGCAATAGTGGGCAATAAATTTTGATAAACAAACTAGAATAATTTGACCAATATACATAAAGATCTACACTCAAGAGGCTGCAAAGTTGGTGGAAGAGATAGATGGCAGAGTCAAGAACAACAACAACAAAGACTCAGTGATGACATTATTGCTAGATTCAAGCTTTTGGAAGTTAGAGTGAAGCTTGATCACCTTGAATCACTTCTTCGTAACCCGCCTTCAAAACCCAGCCTTCACTTCTTCGTAACCCGCCTTCAAAACCTTAAGAGATCGATTCGTTGGTATGAGAGCAGTGCTAAATTTTTGTCCTCGTCCTGTTTTTTAGTTTGTACGATCATTTCATCATAGCACTACTTGAATGCATTTTGAAAACATTATCTGCATGATGCCCAGCTGTTTATGTAAAGGTTGCAAGAATGCTAATTCATTAAGATAATTTGTTAAAATCTATATTCGGTCATCACTCTTCTTTGCCTCTGTTTTCCTGTGTTCTAAATTGTTATAGTATTCAGAAACATGAATTATTTCACTAGTGTTTGCGCCAATGCAACAATGTCTTCACAATCGCAGCGGCCTTTCAACTTACTGCTAAATTAGCCATACTGAATTTTAGACAACATAATTAAAACCAATTCTCCATTTTGATTCCTCCCATCAGGTACCACAATGAGCACAAATTAGCAACTGCAATTTGCTACATTGTTTCGTTAAATGAAAGATGGCAGGAAAGCGAAACACTGGCATAGGGTCACTTACCCACAGCCGAGACCTCGGGAATTAAGTTACGGGCCTGTTGTGGATAGATGAGAGGCAGCTGGGCTGTCATAACACTTTTCAATTGGGTTCTTGGGAGCCCATCTGCTTTTTAGCCCACAGCAGTGGGTGAAATATTTGCCCTGCCCCTATGACCTTTTAACTGCAAAAACCGAAATTTATTAATTCAATAATGACTAAAGTTTGCTACTAACTGAAATCTATTGTTAGTTAATATGGAAATTAATAAATGTAAAATTGATAGTTTTTTTTACATCACTAAATATTTGTAAATTCACAGCTAGCAGCATTGCACTTAAATTACACAATCTGTTGAATGGTGTTGATATTTTCGTCAAATAACGATTTAAGATGCCGCATCACATATAACAGCCATGAGCGGTTACTTGGTGGCAGTTCGCCAGCGATTGTGATTTTATTTCAATATTTTAATTAATTTTAGTAGCGAAATACTAATCAATATAAATAAATTAGTGCATATAAATTATAAAAAATAATAATCTTAACTTTCATTCACAGAAATATTATCAACTTTAGACGTTTCGTATTGAGGTAAAATATATTATTATGAAATAAAATATAATAGTGTATAATGAATTTAATTTTTAAATAATAATTTTGAAAAAAATGAAGATATTATAAGTTTTAATAGTGTTTACAACTAATATTTACCAAAGATCAAATTTTTAAAGTACAATTTTCAAATCTCAATATTAAATAAAGTCTTAATAGTGTTTAATGTTTACTACACACTCATTAATTTTACTTAAAAACTACAATATTTATTTCACAGCAGTATATTTCATAACACCCTAAATGACGATGGTCAAATAATAAAATAACTAGTGTTGAAGTGCAACAAAAATACACATATTAGATATGTTCTTAGAACATCGGCTTACAAAGTATCACATGTACAATCATACATATTTTTTATTAAGCATCAGTTGGAGACATAAAATCCTCCAACCCATAATTGGATAGTGTTATACATGATTATATTAGGCAAGGATTATCAAATAACCAAAGTTTAGATATAAGTAATAAAAAGAAAATATAGTAGTTTTTTGGTCAGAGATTTTAAAATACAGGAAAGTTTGGGAAAATTTTAAAACCGCACGGCTTTAAAGACTTACAATTTTAAGCTTTTAAAACCATGCGGTTTTAAAACTTTACTGCACTTTCCCGCATTTTAAAATTCCGAACTGAAACATTTATAAAAGAAAATATTGTTAAAAGAGTTGTACCTATTGAAGCAAACTTACAGCAAGGAACAATCACAACATATTCCGGTTGGAGTTGAAGCACTTAAAGCGCATCCAAGCACACAAAAATACACACATGCTAGTTACGTTCTTTCCCGTAGCCTTTATAAGTTTTCCTGGCCCAAGCATCCCTTCATTCCTTGTTGATTCTTTTCGGCCCTTTTCTCCCTTCAAGTTATTTGAGCCCATTGAGCCCACTTCAGCCTCAATCACCATTTCATTTTCCCGCGACTGTGTTCTGCTCTCTGGACACCAAGTCCATGCCAGCGGCAATATTGTCCGCCGTTTAGTGTGCCTAAATAATTCCTTTTGCAGCTTTTCTTGCCATTTTCTCATCTCACGCACTTCAATTAACTTTAAAAAGTAGACAAATCACAAAATTAAACTCCTAGTGAAGAGTGAAGTAAAGCATCCATGTGTTTCAACTCACAGCATTACCTGACAAACAAAATTCCTCTGCAGCTAATATAAGGCAGCTTCCGAGAAATTATTGGGTGGGTTTAAAAAGAAATTAATTTTTTTCGAATTTTATTTCAAATTATACAACAATTTTTTTATTGGGCGATTATCTATTTTGACAGCTCAATGGGTGTCTAATTATATAACAATTTTTTTTATTGTCTAGCAAGGGCAACACCGGCAATATCTAATATATTTTCCCACCACATACTCTATTCATTTTCTGATCCTCCCTCATTTTAGGACGCGACTGTTTCATATGCAAAAATATTCTTGTAAGGGTAGGGCAATATTTTATTTCATAATGTGATATATTTTCTTCTGTGTTGGACTCACTACATGGTATAGTTGACGAAATGGAATCGTAAAAAAAAATTTCTTAATGAATATAATTTTGTTTAATAAAAATCTGAATAGCACAGCCATACATGCTCATCTGCTTCGGGATTCCAAATTTAATTTCTGGTCAAAATCTCTTAATAATTGTCCAAATTTAATTTTAATTTCTCTTCAAAAGTAAAGTTTGGGTAACAGAATTTTAGAAAAATTAAAGAATTATTTTTCTATCGTCCCTGCATTGGTACATGAATTATTCTTTTTCTCATAGAAGTTTCTACATTTCATTGTCATTACTTTATTCATTGCCCAGCCCCACATTACTCTTCAATGAAATTATTTAATATCACCCTTTGAAAAGTAGATAATGTATAATTTATACTTCACCATGCCAATCGGATGAAATTTGTGGGGGGTAACGACGTCGTTTGGTGTAAAGTCAGTTTTATAGAGCCTTTTTTGTGTGTGAAATGATTTCAGAATATGAGATTGACGTTTTATTCGAAGAAGCACAATCACGTTGGCTGAAGCCAGAGAAGATGCTGTTTGAATTAAAAAATCATGAGAAATTCGGTTTTACGCAGTAGCCCCCTCAAAAGCCACCTAGTAAGTAAGCTTTCTATATGAAAACAAGGTAATCTTCATAGGACTCAGGTCCTGAATTCGAGTTTTAACAGGTGCCTGAGTTAAAAATAACAATTAAAAACAAAGTAAACTTTGCACTAAGAATTGAATTCATTCATAAACCTCTCCTTTGTCAACTTTAATTGTTTCTAATACATTCTCAACAGGCAGATCTTTGTTTCTGTTTAATAGAGTCCTTCGATTTTTCCGTAAGGATGGTTACAAATGGCGTAAAAAGAAAGATGGAACAACCGTTGATGGAGACGCACATGAACGACTCAAGGTTGCTCAAAATTATTAAAGTCGTATGTTTACCAAACTGACACAATAAATTTTTATTTCACAACATTATTTGTCAGGCTCACCACAATGCCAAATAGAGCCTTAGGACCTGGGTAGCATGCACAAATATTTTCTTTGAAGCCATTCTCTCTTACTTCACTTCAGTGGTGGTCCGACAAGAATGTTGTACTGTCTACTGTTTGTTTCAGTTTGAAGTATGACATTAATTTTATCTTCATTGTAAGGTTAGAAACACTGAAGCGGTAAGTTGTTATTATGCACATGGCGAGGGAAATCCTAATTTTCAGAGGCGTAGTTATTGGATACTGGATCCGTAAGTGTACTTATATCATTATGTATTTAGGTTGCAGAGAAAAATATTTCAGTCATTGGCATTTATCTTCTTATATGTTTGAAGTTCCCTAATCCCTATACAAATGAAGAATAATTATTTACGCTAAAGAAAAATGTGGCTTCATTATACTTATCTCTTTGTTGTCTTTCTGACCAAGGAACAATGTGGAAATGGTGATTTACATAATTTTAGTCAGCAGAGAAATTTTCTGATAATTACTCTCTTGGGCCGGTTATGTGAGCACATTGTCCTTTGTTCATTATAGAGATGTAAGTTTAACTAAGGTGAGCCTTTATGAGTCTTGAGTGCAGCAAATCAGATCTTACGTACGATAACTTTACTCTTGGATTTGTATATAATCTTTGAGAAAGTTTTTAATATTAAAAATCATGCTTAAGTGAGGACGTTCATATGAGTTTTTATGTGGAGACGGAATTTATAATGAGATAAGAACATTTGACGATATTGTCAATTTACTTGTCCACATCTAAGTGTGCTTTTTATATTAGTGTATTATTTTTCAGTTGTAAAGGAACATATATATCATAAAAATAATTAAAAAATAGATTAATAATGAGGCAATTAAACATAAAATGCATCACTCATAATTATCATGGAGTGTGCTGCTGTGTAGGAAGAGCAAGGACTGTAGCCGGTACTCAATTCAATTTTCTTAATTTCTTCAAAATTAATTTCGTATTTTCGGTGTAGATTGAGTTAGAGTGGATCTTCGTAATCACCAACTTTGTGATGGAGCTTCCATCAGCTGTTTTTGACCAACTTTCTTCTATGCGGAAACCTCAGTATGCGCTTTTGAGTATGTAAATGTCATTTGCAGCCCTTTTTGTATGCATTGTAGAAATCATTTACACATGGCAAAAGAAAAAAAAGTTGAGTGGAGATGGATAAGTACATTACCTGGTTATATCATCCGCGTAACAGGCCTTTTGGTAACTTCAAGGATATTATTGGACTATTATGTGCTCTCAGCTGTCAGTGCATTTTTGCTGCAGTTACTTATGGTTTTGCTCGCCAACATGCTGATTCTCCGATTAAAGTATTTTTTTGGCCCATCGTGTTTGCCTCTGGTCGATTATTGTCCAAAGTATTTGAGTAAAAATCCAAGGAGGGCTACTTCATAAAGCTGAGATGCTTGCTTTCAGTACGTACCATCAAATAATTGCTCCGCCATTTGGCATTTTTGTGGATAAACTATCTTAATCGATTTATATTTCTTTTGAATTGGTGTGTATGTCAACATGAGATTGTTTTTTAGAGTACAAATACATAATTTTATTGCTTGCCAATTCCGATATGCAACAATTATGTTGTTGAACTGGTTTCAGTTAATTTTGAACGTTCATTTAATCCTGTTAAAAGCTCTATTGTCATTCTTCTTTGCCTTTGGTCTACTGTGTTAACATATTTTTAAAGGAATCAGTTCACAAATGTTGGCCATATGGAACAATGTTGCTCTTTATATTAAGTTTTAACTAACTTCACAGCTTCCCTAAAACTTACTGTCACATCAGCCAAGTTAACTATTTTTTAATTTCTTTTGACTCCAAAGTCTCACAATTTGAAGTTGGACGCTGGCTGAATCTTTAGCAGCATGTCAGTTTGATTTTCCGCTCGATCTTTTCTTTCTACTTCCATCTTCCCTGTTGCTTTTCTCCCTTATAACTTCTGTCTCACGCATGTTTATAGGGTAAAGTTTATTATGCCTCTGCCTTGTCCTACTTGAAAAAAGATAAACATTGGCGTCATTAGACCAAGATTGCACTCATAAGATCTAAAAAACGACATGGAAACCCCAATTGCAAACAAAGAATTAACAAAATAGATCAAGAAAAGAAGATGAACACACACAGATTTTGATGATTCAGCCACCAAGTGGCCTACTTCCATGCAAGTGACAAATCAATTGATTTATTGATTTAACAATCTAAAGATTACATGAATGTCAAAAACTTTACATAGAAAAATTTACAATAAGAAATATCACTGCAATCGCTTCTAAAGTTACGAAGTGATCCATGAAGTTATGCCAATAACAAGCCTTTTATAGCAGAGGTCGTTAAGCTGGGAAATTAATTTCAGAGATTTGCCGCTCTTCCAAACACACTTTAACAGAAGCAATTGAGAGATAAATTTGGCCACTCACATTACATGGTATCAGGCTATCAGCACTCCTCGCAGTACTAAACTATTACGATATCATGTTTGCTAACGGCTCCTCGTTGTATTATAATGTAATCAAAAGAACTTGTAATCCTGTCAAACCCTCAAAGCCAATCCCGTGTGAGAGTCGGGTTTATGCGGTTTTAGTTTTGTTTTGAGAGTAAAAAAAAAAAGAAATTCAATTTCTTTCTCGCGTTCTCCCTGCCATCTCCAGATTCTCCACACTGCCACTCCCCATAGCCACTGGTGTGCTTCAACACACGACAACGACAGCAGCTCCACCACTTCTGTGCGACAGCAGCTCGAACGCGAAGCGACGACGGCGCGACAGCAGCTCCACCACGAAGTACTCCACCTCGACGCGACCAGCTCCACCACGGCACGATCTGCCTTGGCTGCGCGACGCCACCACGCAACACTAGCTCCACTGCCACCCCACCGCCGCACACCAACACCACCCCACCGCGCCACCACTACACAATCTGGTTTGATTTTGTTCTTTAATGCATATACTGACATCTTTTGGTTTATTTCTTATTGCTCGATTAAAAATTTAGACCAATTAATGCTCAGCAATATTGGTCAATGTTACGTGCTGGAAGTCGGTTGATTAACAAAAAGACTTGAGATAAATTCTTTTGAAGTTTAAAATTGGAATGAATTGGTCTATGGAAATTTGACTCCAAATTATTTGCTTTCTTTGTTGCCTTCCTTTAAATTTCAATGGCGTCGAACCTATTGTCGATACTAGTCCATTTAGTTGAAAAATTAATCTGTCACGTTGGATTTGATATCCCTTTTGGTAATTACAGAAACAAATTGATGATTCACTGCTCGTTTAGCATTAATGCACATCATAAATGATGGATTAGTTTGGCAATTAACAGATGTGATAGAAAATGCAATTAAACAACATGAAAGTGAAGTCATGGCGTTTGCTCTCAAAAGTTTTAAATCGACTTGTAATGGGTGGAAAAACAAAATGGACTAGAGGAGCTTTTCTGACGAATTCGAGGAAAACCAGAATGAGTAGTTTTTGTCGAAAAAATTTCAATAAAATAAATAGCAAAATTAACGGAATTTTTTTGTAGTTTAGGATGAGAGAAGGGTGCTATTTGGGGGATGTATTTCGACAAGACCAGCCAATCCCTGAACGATGAGCCAGCCTCCTTATAATGGAGCAGATGAGCATATGTTTGGTAGCAGGATTCTATGAACAAGAATATTCTGCAGAAGTCTGGTAGCAGGTGTCCACGAACAGGATAATTCCGCTCGTTCACGAATGAACCCTCCATAGGACCACAGTGGGTGCTGGCCTCCTACTAGGAACATAAGGCCATTCCTGCTAGAGGTTGAAGTGGGTAGACTCGGTTGGCAAGACGTACACTCTTGCCCGAGAATCAAGGCACGACGTCCACTCAGCCACAACTACGATAATGAAGCACCCACTTCCGAGAGTTGAGGGGGGTGATGGACGTGGATTGTAGGAAAGGCCGGATTCAAAGGAAGGCTATAAAAAGGTAACCAACGAAGGTAAAGGGGTTAGACTTTTTGAGATTAGAACTTAGGAAAAGAGCTTTCTATTGAGATATCATAAAAAGCCATAATATTAGTGGCCGTGTTTCCCAGAAAGGCAAAACCTACGTTTCTGACTTGAGCGTCGGAGGGTTTACGCCAGGAAAACACCCGGCGTGCTCTGACCTGTTTCTGTGTACGCAGGAGTCTGCAGAGAGGAAGTCTTATGAGGAGAAATCCTAGTCGTGGACGAGTTATTTGAGGAGAGATCCTGGTCGTGGACGAGTAGAAAACCAGAATCTCGCATCAACATTTTGACGCCGTCTGTGGGGAGTTGAGCAAAAAGCTTCTGTTAATAGAAAGAAGAAGAGGCAAAGAAGGGAGGTGACAATGGATGAAGGCGGAGGTAGTGCACAAGGAGGCGACTTGAGGCTTAACGAGTCTGTGACGTTGAGAGAAATAGCCAATGAGGCGAGGGAAAAAGCAATGTATGAATGGATGGAATGAGTGGAGAAACAGATGAAGACCTTGACAACCATCTTACACGAGATGAGAAGTGAACGAAGGGGAGTTCACGAAGATGGGGTGAGAAGTGGTGGAATGACACCAGGGCACATCGACAGAAGGAACAATGATAATATGGTGAGAGGTCGGACCACCAGGAGATTTGGTGGTGAGGTGGGTAACTCATCTCTACGAGGAGAAAGCCATGGAGGAGGAGATCAATCCCCGGGAAGGTAGGCCTTCGATAATGATGACTGAGTGGTAAATGCAGAGGAAAGAGAACTCTGACAACACATGCATGATGTCGAACAAGAACGAGATCAGGTTGAAGCACGTGACCCTGGTCGTGCCGTACAGCTGGAAGAGGAAGTGCGCAGATTAGCACGGATAATAGATGACATGCAAGGATGGAGCAGAGCACCTGGTTGGAGGATAATGTTGGACGAAGAATCTCCGCTCTCGACAGAAATCATGAGTGCGGTCATTCCGAGGGATTTTTGCCTCCCAGACCTCAGGTACTCGGGGCGAACCGATCCGTTGGCGCACATAGAGCGCTTTAACGACATAACTGGGGTGCATGGATTATCTCATGCTCAAAGATGCAGGGTGTTCCCGTTGTCCCTAGAGGGACGAGCACGTGAGTGGTACCGAAAACTTCCACGAGGGAGTATTAAATCCTTCGAGCAGATGTGCCAAGAATTTGTAGAGCAGTTTCGTGGGGCAATGGGGCCTGAAGATGATATGATGGAGCTGACGAGCATGAAGCAAGGAGATGAGGAAACACTTCGGGAGTTCATTAAAAGGTTCCATCGCGCTGTCCTCGATTTGGGAGCCTTCAACAATCCCCAGACGTTGAAAGGACTGAAAGAATGGGTGAAGATAGGGCGCTTGTGGTACAATCTGAGGAGTCCAGCCATTCAGTCTTATTCTGCTGCTTACGAGCAGGCCAAGAGAGACATAGAGATCGAAGAGGAAAAGGTGGCCAAGATAAAAACAGACCAGCTGGAAGGGTTGAGGAGGAAGGAAAAGAGAACCGTTCCAGGGAGTGGCCCAATTAAGAGGAAGGACCACCACACCTCGGGAAGTAGGGGAGGAGGCCAAGTCACTTCTTACCAGCCTCATCAAAGGCCACCCCGATATCAGCGGAGCAGGATGCAACCTCCTCGCTCACTAGCCAGGGATTCTTGGCGAAGGCATGACCAGACATACGGTCAGCCATACCCACACCCACACGGTGGTAGAGCCAGCAAACCAGAGGCACCGATACCCCCCCAGCTCAGAATGGCAACCACAGGGAAAGGGCGGTGCACATGATCGATCAGAGCCAGAGTTATGGGCGGTATACTTTCTTGAAGGTGACCTTGGACGAGGTGTATGAGGCAATCAAGGATCGGGGATTACTATACCCCCCAACCCCAATAACAAAGCTTCCCAGCAGGAGAGATAGGGGACGGTATTGTAAATTCCATGGCACCCACGGTCATACCACTAACGAATGCAGGGATCTCAAAACTCAGGTTGAAAATTTAGTGAGAAATCGTTACCTGAACGAGTTCGTAGATGGGGCTATCTCGATGGTGAGTTCGTCAGGGGAAGGAGAGCAGAGTAATAGAAATATGGCCACGAGCAGCCGATAGTAAGGGTAATCAAGGGTGGCCCCACGTTGGCAGGGACTCCAACAGATCGAGGAAGAACTACGCTAGGTACGCCATGACTAGCAAAAAAGTGTTCTTCAACACCCCAGCAGCCAAACGAGCAAGAATCAGGCAAGTCCCGATTATGTGGACAGATGAGGACGAAAAGGGAATTCTATATCCACATGAGGATGCCTTAGTTATTAAAGCCATCGCTCCCAGCAAGAAGTTCGATCGGATTCTGGTAGATACGGGAAGCTCGGTCGATGTCCTGTTCAAGTCAACTCTGGAGAAAATGGGAATAGCAGACCTGAAGTTAGAGCACACCAACACCTCCTTGAAGGGATTTAGTGGAGGAAAGCTAGTCCCTCTAGGCATAGTCGAGCTGCCCATCACAATTGGAAGCTCCCCAACAGAGAAGACTATGATCCTGGACTTTGTGGTTGTCGATGAAGATGGTCCTTACCAGATGATTCTAGGCCGTTCATTCCTAAGGATGAGCAAGGCAGTGCTCTCCAATCATTACTTGGCTCTCAAGATGTAGTGGGGGTAGTACGAGGAGACCAGAGAATAGCCCGAAGCTATTACTCCACAGCAGCGAGAGAAACAATGCATATCACGTCGTTTGACACTCGGGGGGAAGTCAATGATGGCAGACAGGAGCCGGTTGAGGAGCTGGAAGCGATAAAATTGGAGGAGGGTGATTCGGGAAGAACAGAAGCAGGAGCTGGTTCATTGCCTCCGGGCTTATACATATGTGTTTGCTTGGACCCATGAAGATATGCCGAGAATCGACCCCGAGGTGGCTTTCCATAGGTTGGCAATAAGGAAAGATGCTCGGCCGATAAGACAGAAAAGAAGATGCTTCAACCAAGAAAGGGTCATGCCATTTGGCCTAAAAAATGCGGGTGCTACATACTAGAGGTTGGTGAACAAAATCTTCAAGCCGCTGATTGGAAGAACAATGGAGGTGTACGTAGACGACATGATAACCAAATCGAAAAACCCGAGCAAATATGTCGAGCACCTCGAAGCGACATTTGGGCTTCTGAGGAAGTATAAGATGAAGCTAAACCCGGAGAAGTGTGCTTTTGGGGTCGAAGCGGGAAAATTCCTTGGGGAATCGAGGCGAATCTTGAGAAAATTCAGGCAATCGTGCATATGAGGTCCCCTAGTAGCCTGAAGGAGATACAGAGCCTTGCTGGGAAGTTAGTAGCACTGAGCGATTCATATCCAAGGTGACAGATAAGTGCCAGACCTTTTTCCAAGTAATAAGGAGAGGAAAGAAAACGGAATGGACCCCCGAATGCGAAGAAGCCTTCCAGAGTTTGAAACAATATCTGCAGCGAGCACCTTTGCTGTCCACGCCACGAGAGGGGGACGTGTTGTTCTTGTATATGGCAGTATCAGATCATGCTACGAGCTCGGTTCTAGTAAGAGATGAAGAAGGGGTTCAGTATCCGATCTACTACACAAGCAAAGCCCTGCTCGATGCCGAGACCAGATACCCATCGTTGGAGAAATGGGCACTTGCTCTGGTGGTTGCTGCTCGAAAGCTGAGGCCATACTTTCAGGCATTTCCTGTCTTGGTAATAACAAACCAACCGTTGCGGCAAACTTTAAACAAGCCGAATTCTTCTGGTTGGCTAGTGAAATGGGCTATAGAGCTGAGTGAGTTCGATATAAGCTACAAACCCTGAGCAGTAATAAAGGCCCAAGCAATGGCAGACTTCGTGGCAGAATTTACAGAGCCCGAAGTAAGTTTGGACGAGCTGGATATGGCTGTAGTCAACGACGAGGATCGAGTATGGCATATGTCGGTGAATGGATCTTCAGGGGAGCAGGGGTCCGGAGCAGGGATTGTGTTGGAAGGCCCAGAAGGGGAGAAGATCTCTTACACTGTAAAATTGGAGTTCACGGCCATAAATAACCAGGCCGAATACGAAGCTTTAATAGCGGGGTTAGAACTGGCTAAGGCAGTGAAAACAAATAAAGTGAGAGTCCGAACTGATTCCCAACTGGTTGCCAACCACGTCAGTGAGAGATTTCAACAGAGAGATGGGAAGATGGAACAATACTTAATGAAGGTAAGACAAATGATAGGGAAGTTTGAGTCAGTAGAAGTGATACAAATCCCAAGAGAGGAGAATTATCGAGCAGACATTTTGGCTATAATGGCTGCTGTAGTAGATCCGAAACTACCCAAGTCAATCCCTTTGGAGGTGAAGACTAGACCCAACATTGAGTAGAATCTGGAGGTACTGAGGGTAGAACAGAAGTGCTCATGGATGGATCCGATAGCCTCGTACATCAGGGATGGGGTATTACCACCAGATAAGTTATGAGCTCGCAAGATCAAAGCTCAAGCGTCGAGATACACCATGATTGATGGGGTGTTATATCGGCGGGGATACACTGTACCAGTCGTCCGATGTTTGGATGAGGACGATGCAGATTACGTACTGAGAGAAGTACATGAGGGAGTTTGCAGAAACCATTATGGTGCGAGGTCCCTTGTCCACAAGGCTCTGAGGCAGGGATATTTCTGGCCGACGATGCACCAAGATGCATAGGAGAAAACCAGGAGTTGCATGAGTTGCCAGAGTTTTACAAATTTCTCTACCCAACCACCAGAGAAGCTCACTTATATGGCCTCGCCATGGCCATTTGCTCAATGGGGAATTGATCTGATTGGACCGTTGCCCAAAGGACCGGGGGCAACAACGTATGTAATAGTAGCGATTGATTACTTCACGAAGTGGGTTGAGATAGAAGCCCTCAACGGGATCACAGAGAAAAAGACGACTGACTTCGTATGGAGAAACCTGGTCTGTAGATATGGGATCCCATATGCCCTGATAGCAGACAATGGCAGGCAGTTTGATAATCATAACTTCAGAGACTTCTGCCAGAATCTAAGGATAGAGCTGAAGTTTTGCTCGCCTGCTCACCCTCAGTCTAACGGACAAGTAGAAGCAGCCAACAAGGTTATCAAGAGGCTTTTGAAAACTAGGCTAGGAGCAAAGAATGGAGCATGGGTTGATGAGCTACCAGGTGTATTATAGGCATACAGGACAACCCACAAAACAACAACCGGTGAAACTCTGTTCGCTTTGGCCTTCAGACATGAAGCTGTTGTTCCCGTGGAGATAGGGCCGGCCACGCACCGGACAGATCACTTCGATGAACAGGAAAACAACGACCAGATGTGCTTAAATCTGGATTTGCTGACTGAGAAGAGGGAGCAAGCATCGAAGCGATCAGTTGTCTACCAGCAGAGGGTTGCTCGTTATTACAACCAGAAGGTGCGTATACGATTGTTCAAGGTCGGTGATTAAGTACTTAGGAGGGTGAATCAAAACACGAAAGACCTGACACAAGGAGTATTCGGTCCAAACTGGGAGGAGCCATATAGGGTCAAGCAGGTCGCTGGACCTGGGGCCTATAAGCTCGTTCGCGCAGATGGCCACGAGGTGAAATGCCCCTGGAACGCAGCGCACCTCAGAAAATATTTCCAGTAAGACTCAATCATGTTTAAGAGTTATTTCTACTCGTTGTTATTATTATTCACTTTATGTTTATATATTTCTTGTAAGCCAAGTTCAATAATTAATGAAAGGTGGAGGAATTTCAGTCAGTCGTCATATATAAAAATTTCTAAGGCATGTAAAGGTTCACCAAGTCTCAAAGCTTATTTTATAGCGATACCAAAAGCCAAGCATGCCAGGATCTACTCGACCGAGCGAAGGCGAGCAGACCCTCAAATGTTATGAAAATTTCTAAAGTATGCAAAGGCTCACCAAGTCTCAAAGCCTATTTTATGGCAAGACCAGAAGCCAAGCATGCTAGGATCTGCTCGACCGAGCGAAGGCGAGCAGACCCTCAAATGTTATAAAAATTTCTAAGGCACGCAAAGGCTCACTAAGTCTCAAAGCTTATTTTATGGCAAGACTAGAAGCCAAGCATGCCAGGATTTGCTTGACCGAGCGAAGGCAAGCAGACCCTAAAATGTTATAAAAATTTCTAAGGCATGCAAAGGCTCATCAAGTATCAAAGCCTGTTTTATAGCGAGACCAGAAGCCAAGCATGCCAGGATCTGCTCGACCGAGCGAAGGCGAGCAGACCCTCAAATGTTATGAAAATTTCTAAGGCACGAAAAGACTCACTAAGTCTCAAAGTCTGTTTTATGGTGAGACCAAAAGCCAAGCATGCCAGGATCTGCTCGACCGAGCGAAGGCGAGCATACCCTCAAATGTTATAAAAATTTCTAAGGCATGCAAAGGCTCACTAAGTCTCAAAGCCTAATTTATGGCGAGACCAGAAGCCAAGCATGCCGGGATCTGCTCGACCAAGCAAAGGCGAGCAAACCATCAAATGTAAGGCGAACAACTCCATGAATTTCCAGGCCTGCTCGATGGCAGTACAGGAAGCCGATCTTTTTGGCACCTGCTCAACCACAATGTAAGTAAATAAAAAATAAAATAATCTGCCAAGAGCTCGAAGCGAAGAAAGCAAATAAGAACATTCTTATTAATCTGCCAACGATTATGAAAAGCTGCTAGTTTTAACATACAATGTTCCAAAAAAGAAACCTACAACACAGAGTACATTCAAGAGGACGGCGAGTCAGTAAGCTGAGCCATCTCCGCTGGCTGGTCCACCTCAGGAGCAGGGGGGTCTCGCCAGTTGCACCTGGGGGGTACTTGCCTCGGCAACATCATCAGGGACTGCATGAGGAGGAGAGGTTCCCTCCTCAGTTGCATTTAGCCCCAACTTTTCGACATCTTCTTTGGCTGCCTCCTCATCCATATGTTGAGCAACACCAGCGGCAAGTTCGTCAATCTTCAGATCAGGATGCTGTTTCCCTAAGACGGCCATGATGCAACGATAAGAATGCCGAAGCCCCTGGTCATACTGGTTGTCAGCTTCCTTCTCTAGGTTTTCAACTTGAACCTGGTGGGAATCTTTAAGAGATTTGAGCTGAGCCTCGTAAGTAGCCTTTTGCTTCTGCAGGTCCTCCTTGACCTTATTAAGCTCCTCGTCAAGAGTGATGGCCTTTGCCTGCGCGAGAGACTCCCGCTCTATCAACTTCGTATTCTTAAGGTTGAGATCTCCGGCTTTCTTCTCAGCAGCATCGGCTTTGTTTTTGGCCAACTGAACGTCTTCTCTCATCTTTCAGTCATAGCGGCCGACCTTTGCCTTATAGGAAGTGGCCATGCAGCCGAGATGAAAAGCACTATACTGCATAGCCTCCACTAGCTCGCCCAAAGTGCTGCCGTCAAAGTCTTCCAAGTCTTTTTTGCTCACGAGCCTAGAAAACTCACTAATATAGAGGACCAGATGCTCTGCTCGATTGTCGGGCAAATGAGGTTTCGAACCTGTTGATAAAGGAGGAGAGGTGGGATCAGTGGCTGTTCCACTAATTTCGCCGACTTTGGTATGAGGAGGTGGTAGAGTCCTCAAGGGGGGGAACTGCTCCGCGATGTTCACCCGTTTCGCAGAGGGAGCATCCTTATTCTAGTCTCGCTTAGCAGCATGAGGTCGAGGACGTTTCTGATTCAAAGCCCCGATCACAGCATCCTCCATCTTAAGATCAGTGGACACCAGGCGAGATTCGAAGAAGTTGTAAGTAGATAGCAACTCTTGGCTCAAGCAGGAATTGACTAACACAACCTCGGCCCGCTTGAGTGGTTCAAGTTTAAGCTTGTAGTGGACACCCTAAGAACCTGCAGTTCGAACAAAAATTGGGTTAGAGTTAAACAAAAAATGAGAACAACTAGGGATACAAGACTTCTAAAGCGAGCAGGCAACCTGGGACCACGAAATGGGATGGGACATGATAGTTCTTCCCATTAATCTGTGCAACTTGACCCCAGGGACCCCCAGCAAAAAAGAATTTTTTCTTCCAATTCCCACCACCACCAGTTGGAAGCTCAGTTATGGGTTTCCTGGTCTTGGTACTCAACATGAAGTAATACCAGCCGGCGTCTTTGGGGCTACTCTTTAACTGGTACAGGTGCTTTACCTCATCAACTGTGGGCTCACTCTGGCAGCATCTGTTCCGCAATATAAACAGACCAGAAAGTACCCTCCACCCGTTGGGGTTAAGTTGACCAGGAGCTAAGTTTAACCCACTAAGCATTCGGGCAAAATAGGGTTGTAGGGGGCACCTCATCCCAAACTTAAAACTTTCCAAAAAAAGAGTAACGTATCCCCTGGGAGGCCGGCTGGGAGAATTTTTTTTCTTGAAATCCTAAGGGATATATCATCAGGAATGTCTTTGAACTGTGCGACCGTTAGTGTAAACGATCATATACTACACATATGTATTTCTCCTAACACTGTTGAGTTCTCATGGTTATATTCGTTTTGGCCTTGAACATCTACCTGGTTCTGCAAGAGTTTCTAAGAGCTGAACCCATAATAGCTCCCTTTGAAGCGGCCCCACTTCTCTCTCACATAGGTGATATCTTGATTAAGAGTAACTCGCATTACTCTGCTCGAATTTTTCGACGCATAAGAATCATTAAGAGCCTAGCTCAACCTTATTCCCCGCGGGCATCATTGTTTCATCATAGGAATGGTCAATGAGGTAATCCTCTCAAGAGAATGACCCCCACAGTGATCCAACTTTAGTCTTTAACAAATAGGTTGTCCTATTGAACCTAAATCTTGGGATCTCCAGTCAACTAGGTTGGGTTTTCCTTCGTTATTGACTAATCATTCTATGGGTTTTAATCTCATTCCCCTCGATGATTTTTCTACTAGCTCTCTATTTAACCCTTTGGTTAGCGGATCCGCAATGTTATCTTTTGACCTCACATAGTCAATAGAAATAACTCCAGTAGAAATAAGTTGTCTAATGGTATTATGTCTACGACGTATGTGTCTAGACTTACCATTATACATATTGCTTTGTGCCCTATCGATAGCTGATTGACTATCGCAATGTATACAAATTGTAGGCACAAACTTTGGCCACTTTGGAATACCTTCTAAAAAATTGCGTAGCTATTATGCTTCTTCACCACATTTATCTAATGCAATGAATTCAGATTCCATTGTAGATCTGGCAATTACTGTTTGTTTAGAAGATCTCCATGATACAGCTGCACCTACTAGTGTAAATACATAGCCGCTAGTAGATTTTGAATCTTTTACATCTGATATCCAGTTAGCATCACTAAATCCTTTTATTACTTCTGGATACCTAGTATAGTGCAGTCCATAATTACGAATGTATCGAAGATACCTAAGTACTCTTACGATAGCTTTCCAGTGATCAGTTCCTGGATTACTCGTATATCTACTAAGTTTGCTTACTGTATAGGTTAGATCTGGTCTGGTACAACTTGTTAAGTACATTAGACTGCCTATTATTCTGGCATATTCTACTTGAGAAATACACTCTCCTCTATTTTTCGATAGATGGATACTAGTATCTAATGGAGTTTTAGACATAGTATTATCATCTTTATTAAATTTTCCAAGAATTTTATCTACATAATGAGTTTGACTTAGAATAAGTCCATTAGAAGCCCTTGAGATTTTAATTCCCAAAATGACATCTGTAAGACCCATGTCTTTCATGTCAAACTTAGACTTCAACATATTCTTGGTAGATTTAATCATGTCATCATCACTCCCAACAATGAGCATGTCATCAACATATAAATATAAAATGACATAGCCATTTTCTATTTCTCTGACATAAACACATTTGTCACACTCGTTGATCTTAAAGCTACTTGTGATCATCGTATGATCAAATTTCTCATGCCACTGTTTTGGTGCTTATTTCAAGCCATATAATGACTTTACCAATTTACAAACTTTCTTTTCTTGTCCTGGAGCTATAAAACCTTCAGGTTGCTCAATGTAGATTTCTTCATCTAAATCTCCATTTAGAAAAGCCGTCTTTACATCCATTTGATGTATCTCGAGATTGCGTAAAGCTGCAATTGCTATTATCATCCGAATGAAATTTATTCTCGTAACAGGAGAATAAGTATCAAAGTAATCAAGGCCTTCTCGTTGCCTATAACCTTTAATTACAAGCCTAGCCTTGTACTTATCGATTGATCCATTGGCTTTCATTTTCCTTTTGAAAATCCACTTATACCCCAAAGGTTTACATCCTGGAGGAAGATCTACTAGCTCCCAAGTATGATTTTGTAAAATGGATTCAACTTCACTGTTAATGGCTTCTTTCCATAAAGTGCCTTCAGCTGAAGTTACAGCCTCTTTGAAGCTTTAAGGTTCACTTTCTAGCAAATACGTCAGAAAGTCTGGACCAAAAGACTTTTCTATTCTAGCTCTTTTGCTACGTCTGACCTCAATTTCTTGTTCTTCTTCTTCTGATGCTTCATCATTTTCTTCATTTTCAATTGTTGTTTCGTGAAATTGTCGCAATTCTCTCGATTCCACTCTAGAATTGCAAGGAAACACATGTTCGAAAAACAATGCATTTCTTGATTCTATTATCGTATTTTTGTGGACATCTGGAACTTTAGACTCATGCACCAAAAATCGATAAGCACTACTGTTTTGTGCATAACCAATGAAAATGCAGTCAACAGTTTTTGGTCCTATTTTCACTTTTTTATTTAAAGGAACCACTGCTTTAGCAAGACACCCCCACACTCGTAAGAATCTATATGAAGGTGCTCTACCTTTCCATAGCTCATACGGGGTTTTATCTTCTTGCTTTCGGGGTATCTTATTTAACAAATAATTAGCTGACAAAACAGCTTCTCCCTACATATTCTGGGGTAACCCAGAACTTATCAACATTGCATTAATCATTTCCTTTAAAGTTTGATTATTTCGTTCTGCAATCCTATTAGATTGAGGTGAATATGGAGCCGTGATTTGATGTATGATTCCACTTTGTTCACATAGTGACATAAACAGAACAACATACTCACCACCACGGTCATTCCTTAATTCTTTGATTTTTCTATTAAGTTGATTCTCAACTTCATTTTTGCAGAGAATAAACTTTTCCAAAGCTTCATCTTTACTTTTCAATAAATATACATAGCAATATTTTGTGCAATCATCTATAAAGGTAATAAAATATTTATTACCACCTCTTGTTTGAATGGATTTAAAATCACAAATATCACTATGTATTAAATCAAGTGGATCGGTGTTTCTTTTAATTATTTGGAAAGATGACCTAGTTAGTTTTGCCTCAGCACAAGTTTCACACTTATGTTTCAAATCAATTTGGAAATTGGGAATATGCTTCATGTTAATTAATTTACGCAAAGAATTAAAATTAACATGTCCTAATCTATCATGCCAAAGATTAGAAGACTCAAGCAAATAAGCAGAAGAAATAGCTTTATTATTAATTGTTGGTTTCAGAGTCATTACATTGAGCTTAAATAGCCCATCATTAACATAACCCTTTCCCACATACATCCCATTTTTAGACAAAACTACCCTATTTGACTCAAACACCATTCGGAAACCATGTTTGTTCAGCAGCGATCCAGACACCAAGTTCTTCTGAATTTCTGGCAAATAGAGCACATTGTTCAGAGTCAGTTTTTTCCCAGACGTCATCTTCAAAATCACCTTCCCTTGACCCTCAATCTCAGACGTAGCCGAATTCCCCATGAATAGCTTCTCTCCATTGGTAACTGCTTCAAGTGAAGTGAACAACCCTTTGTCCGAGCAAACATGTCTGGTTGCTCCTGTATCTATCCACCATTCTCTTGGATTAGAGCCAACCAGATTCACTTCTGAAACCACTGCAGAGAGGTTTATGTCTGAAACATATTGAGTGATGTTTTCCACCACATTCGCCTCTCGCTTCTTTTTAGGCAACCTGCAATCCGAAGCCTTGTGACCCATCTTATCACAATTATAACATTTTCCTTGAAACTTTGTTTGTTTCTTGGAAATTCCTCCTTTCGGGCCTAATTTTTTATTTTTATTTTTAAGTCCATGTTCAACAAAATTTGCCTTTGCCATAGAAATAACCCCTCTTCTTTCTGCATTTTTGTTGTCTTCCTCAATTCTGAGCTTAACAACTAGCCCTTCAATATTCATCTTCTTTCGTTTATGCTTCAAACAACTCTTGAAATCTTTCCAAGCAGGAGGCAATTTTTTAATAATTGCGGCAACTTGAAAAGTTTCACTTAGATGCATCCCTTCTGCAAGGATTTCAGATAATATAATTTGAAGCTCTTGTACTTGACTTATTACAGTTTTAGAATCCACCATTTTATAATCTAGGAAGAGACCAACAACAAACTTTTTGGTACCCGCATCCTCGGTTTTATATTTTCGGTCTAAAGATTCCCATAGCTCCTTGGTTGTTTTCTTTCCTATGTATACATTATACAAGGAATCACTAAGGCCATTCATTACATAATTTTTACATAAAAAATCTGAATGGTGCCATGCATCAATTGCACTTGCAACTTGAATATCCGTTTCACCCTCTTTGGGTTTAGGAGCATCCTCGGTCAAGAACCTCGCAAGGTTCAACGTGGTCAAGTAAAAGAACATCTTTTGCTGCCAACGTTTGAAATTCTGGCCATTGAATTTTTCAGGCCTTTCCGTATGATTAACGGGAATTGCCACAGAGGTTGGTTCCTTCACAAACGTTGGTGCAGCAATAGAAGATGAAACTGGGACTTACGGAATATCATCAACGGTTTCAGTTGCCATCTCAATGATAATTAAAATCTGTTTTAAGAATCTAAGAAAAAACAAACACAACAGTGAGATAACAAATTATACAGTAGCTGAACAACGAAAACCAGCTACTGGAAAATTGAAATGAAAAACAGAAAGCAAAACAGAAGATAGATGAAGCCGAAACAGAAAAATAAAATAGAACCCGAGGCCTGCGGAAAATTTCCTTAAAACAGATTTACCACCTCTTAGAGTGCTTTAAGGTCAGCTAGTATCTGTTTCCCAGGATACAACGGGCACAAATTTCTGGCTAAGCACTGGCTGGAAATTCCGGCGAACCACAACAGTGAACTCGATCAGAGAAAACAGACTACGAAGATGGAGGAAGGAAAACAAGTGTGCTGGTTTTTTTAGTATATCAAAAACAGAAGAGGATATGCCTTTTTATAGTCATGTGAGGATGTAACAGCTGCTTTGTATTGAATTCAGAAAATTCAATATGTTTAATTGTTATAACAGCCAAATCAATTCAATTAATTGATTTCAAAATTGAATTCAAAAAATAAACGTGAATAACAGCTACAAAAAATAATTGTTGAAGCTGTTACAAGTTCTTTGAATTCAAAACGTGAAACTGTTAAAATAAAAAATTCAAAAAGAAATTAAAAACGTGCCAAGCTTGCATGGATGATTTTGGGCTGACATTCGCGTACGCAGGATGCGCGGGCACACACGAGTTCAACCAAATCGGTCTTGGATTTGCACCCCCCTGCGCACGCGCGTGTAAAGAGAGCCTTTATCCTTGTAATTCTTACTCATGCATGGTCAAGTGTTTATATATAAACACTAATCACTACGCTTCTTTTTCCCATGTGGGATAAGCCTCATTTCCTTTCAAATTTCCAACTTTAAGGGTGAACTTTGAGAGACAATTTCTCATTCACCCAAGCACCATTTTGAGAAATTAAGATTATACTTTTAAAGTATCAACGGAGTAGAATCCGAACCTCACAATATTTTTCACTTTCGTTAAGTGGGACCCACTCAAAATGTGCCCTCAAATTAGCATATATACATGCTATTTTTTCAACACTAATTGGTCTTTTTATTAAAATCAATTTGCAGCATTATCTATTATTTGGTCCTCCTCATTATTATATTACCATTATGTTTCTTTTCTTGACTTTCACCCTCTGTGGAAATTACAACTAAGTATTAAAGCTCAAGGATTTTATTTACATGAATTGTTTATGAAATTTATGCCTGCATTGAATGAGATTTCATCATATTTTTTTCTTTCGTTATATATAAAATAGTGTAGTGGTAATTGTTTATAATAAACTGCCCTGCATGTGTGTGCTTATAATAAACTGCAGTTTTTAGATCATTTTTTGATGTATGTGGATATGAATTGCAGGAAAGGAAGTGGGGTACATGGTTTTATCAGTAGTGCTGGAGAAACTAAACTTCAACTTCAACGGCGAAGGTTGACCACTGATAGTAGTACCATTATTTTTCTTCATAGTCAGATTCTTTCTGTTTAATTTTTTATTCTTTGTTGTCCTAAATAATTTATTCACTTGATTTTCTGTTTTCTTAATCTATTAAGTTTGGTGTTTGACTGGTCCATATTGACTTGTACAAATTGGGGGATTTTGAAAGCTAGAAGAAGTGCTTGCCTAATGAATAAAATTTTCAGGATATTTATTTACCAGTCAGCTTGAAACTTATGCTGTCAAACATAGTTAGTTCAAAATTGATTCATTCATATTCTTGTGTGAAACTAAGATGGTCCAACAATAAAAGGTTTTGCTTCATATGAAAATGGTCACAGACTTGTTCTTAAGTTCTTTTCTGGAAAATTCAAAGCCTTGTTCATATGTAATTGAACTTTATTCTACATTCTGATGTTTGACACCAGACATCCTCTCTAGTAAAACAACTGTCATGTGTATATTATAAGCTAAATTTTGCATGGACGATGTCTTTGAGTTGTGTTTGACTGTGCTTTTTGGCTCGTTCACATTAACATTCACACAAGGTTTTGATAGGCAATATTTGTAACATTATGCCAATGTCATAGGGCAGATAAGATTAATGATTTCCATACTTTCAGTGCTATTTTTTCACTGGTTGTTCTCTATATCCTGTTGTGTCATTGCACTGTAAACTTTCCCTTGTCTTTCTCCCTCTCTCTCCCATTGTACTTGCCATTAGTTGTCTTTACCAAGATGTTAATATAATTGATGCAAACAAATAGAGGGCAGCAAATTGTCATGGGATACAGGGGAACAAGTTTATGTTGATGTTGAAGCGAGCAAAGATTAACTCCAATGACTTTAATTTTTTCTATTTATTTGTTTGGTTAAACTGTGCATCAAATTTGATGTTTGATTATGTTGAACTTGTTTTATAATTATATACAATCACTCCATTCACATTATAATTGATTTTAGCTTCTGGATTATTTTTGTTTTGGTGCTTTTGGCACTTGCTATTAAATTGTTTGAGAAAAGTGCTGACTAGAGAATTGTCCTTAAATTTACATGAATTTTTTAATGAAATTGATGCATGCTTAGAATGAGATTTCATTGTATTTATTTCTTATTGTTATATATAAAACATAGTGTAGTGATAAACATAGAACAAGAACAATATATATATATATATATAAAGCTGGGATTCCAAGAGGTGATGTGGCATCACCATTCCTCATCTTTTTATATTCTCTATTATCTAAAATATTGGTGGATATTCTTTGTACATGTCTCTTCCTCAAATATCTAAAATATTGGTGGATATTCTTTGTACATGTCTCTTCCTCTTTCTATTTAAATCCAATAATATGTAACCATTAATAATAATTAATTATAAGTCTTTTGAAACATTCATTTATTTTATTATGCTAGCAATTTAACTTTAGTAGCTTAAAATACATCAATTAATTAACATAGGAAGAGAGGTTCTTTCATCTTCCCTCAATAATGCTACTAGGGCCTAAGTTTAATTTAAATGTCTCTTTCTCTTTCTATTTAAATTCAACAATATGTAATTATTAATAATAATTAATTATAAGTCTTTTGAAACATTTATTTATTTATTTTATTATGCTAGCAATTAAACTCTAGTGGTTTAAAATACATCAATTAATTAAGATAGGAAGAGTGGTTCTTTCATATTCCCTCAACAATGCCACTAGGGCCTAATTTTAATGCAATAATCCTATATTTAATTATGCAACCTTTTATTTAGTGCATTTTGGCTTCTTCAAATTTTATTATGCTAGCAATTAAACCTTAGTGGCTTAAAATATATTAATTAATTAACATAGGAAGAGATGTTCTTTCATCTTCCCTCAACAATGCCACCAGAGCCTAATTCTTCTTATTCTAAATTTAAGTTTTATTTGCTTGTTATCATCAGCAACACAAGTCGATTATGATGCAACTGCCATTATAATTAATTGAGAACGACGAGTTATCTTTTCTGGTGCAATTCACTATATCCTCGCAGCACTCCACAAGTACTGCATGCAAATAATTAATTTACAATTTCTGAAATCACTTGCACTTTCACATTTTCTTCTTCTTTTAACCCAAAAAAAAATGCTACTTTGCTGCAAAAATATTATCTTAATTTTTTTTTATTCCTAACAAGCCAAACATGATCCCACATTCAAAACGGTGTGCTTTCATGTTTAGAAAAAATTATGGGCAATATTTTTAGATCAAATAACATTGTTATTCCTTAAATATGCAAATTTTTATATGATTTATTTCTATAGGCGTTGTATTTGTGCAGATGTGGCCAGATCTTATACAGAAGGCAAAAGATGGAAGGTTCGATACAATTGAAACTTATATTTTTTGGAATGTTCATGAGCCTCAGCGTCGCCAGGTGTCAATTATTATTATTATTAAGTGATCTGTTAAATCAAAAATTCTTACTTAGAATTGACTGCAAAGCTGCAAAACACGTTTTAGAAAAGGATGTTCAAAACATTGCATCAAAACATATTTTTGCACGATGGCAAGCCATTTTAAGTGTTTTTGATTTTGACATTGAATTCATTAAAGGAGATACAAATTCTCTCCCTGATTTTCTAACTAGGGAATTTCTTCAAAACAGATAATGCCGCCCAAACGAAGAGACAAGGGCAAGGGTATCATTAAAGACCATGAACCTCAAACAACCTCTAAAGAAACTCAGATAACCCCTCCTAAAGAAAAATTACTTTCTTCTGCCATGCCTATTAAATCTTGGATTGACATGGTCGATGAACAAGAAGCACAGTCTGTTCATTTGGATTGGACGGGCTTTGGTAGGTATTTGCTTTTCATCAAAAGAATTTTCATAAGGTAAATTAACCAAATGTTGTTTTCTATTCCAAAAAGCAGATGGTAGATCCGCACATATTTCTTTTTCAATGAGGTCTTTAAGATCAGAGATTCTTCTTTTTACAAATTTATTTTGTAATTGGTTTTCGATTCTTTGTAAACTCAAATCCTTTTTAAAACAAATCAGATCATTTTGTTTTGTTTTGAGGAGTGTATTGATTTGGTTCTGGTAAACAGAACAAGCTTTAACAATATTCAAATTTCTTGTTTTAGGTTTCTCAATAAAAGGAAAAACAAGTTTTTTGGTTTTTTCTTTAAAGGATATACTATCATAGTTGACAGTATAAGGAGTAATGAGATTGATAAAGGGGGTTCCTAAAATAGCACAGTCTAAAGCCATTGCCTCCGATAAGCAGGTAAAAGAATGGATAAACTCCATTACAAAGTCTCCTGAGCTTATGTTAGCTTTACAAAATATTTTCCAAAATAAAGCTCTTTCTCAAGTTCCCGAGAAAGAAAAAACTATTTTAAAGATTAAATATTTTAAATTTAAACACTCACCATAAAAAGGTTTAAACAATTTATGGCATTTGGGGTTAGAATGTCTGGGCTTGGCCCAAAGTAGTTCCACCATTGTTGGAACCAATTTGGAAGGCTTTGTACGGTTATTTTCGAGTTGAAGAAAAATAACCAAGAATGGGTCTTTTTGGGGTTTTGAATGAAAAATGTGTTAAACTAGGCCTGTTGGTAATCCCAGTAAGAAAATGATAAACAATGGTTTAGATGCATTTGAAAATTGGCGGGAAAGGTTTTGGGTCTGTGAAGTTGGTCACCCCATTGTTTTGGGCTTAAGACTTTTAAGATGGTAGCTGTGGAATAGGCTGGCTCAGAATGAGCTTCACTAAGAAAGAAGTGTTTAAATTTAACAGACTCAGTGAACTCAAGAATGCTTTGATAGAAAGCCTGGGGTTTTGATAAATCCCATGGTTTGAAAAATCAGCATTTCGGGAAAATCTTTGAAACTGCTTGAAATAGATCAGAGTGATAAAACCCATCTTCCATTGATAAAACATTTTGATGATAGGTTTTACAAATCCAATCCGAAGCTGTTTATGAAAGCTTTGATTGAGGAACAATAATTTGAGAAGAAGAGCTTTCACAAGAAATGACTTCTTTAGAAGAAGAAGGTTTTGAAATTGCTTTAGAAATAGTTTTTTCTTTCTCGGGAACTGGTTTAGCCATTTCTAGTTCTAAAGGTTCCTTGTTTCAAACAAGAATCAGGTTCCTTAGTCATTACATTTCCAAAGAAACCATTACACCTATTGAGCGATCTCTTGTTTTTGTTGACAAATTTCCTGATAAAATCCTTGATAAAACCCAATTGCAAAGATTTTTAGGAAGTTTAAATTATGTCATTGATTTTTGTCCTAATATTAATAGAATTTCAAAACCTTTGCATGATAGATTAAAGAAAAATCCTGTTGCGTAGACTGATGAACACACTAAAGTTGTTAAGCTCATAAAAAATTCTATTAAAGATATTCCATGCTTTTTTTTTGCTAATCATGCATTACCTAAGATTGTTGAAACTGATGCATCTAATTTAGGATATGGAGGAATATTAAAGCAAAAAGAAAATAATAAAGAACAAATAGTACAATATGTTTCTGCTCATTGGAATGAATGTCAAAGAAATTACTCTACTATTAAAAAGGAAATTCTTTCTATTGTTTTATGCATTTCTAAATTTCAAAGTGATCTGTTAAATAAAAAATTCTTACTTAGAATTGACTGCAAAGCTGCAAAACACGTTTTAGAAAAGGATGTTCAAAACATTACATCAAAACAGATTTTTGCATGATGGCAAGCCATTTTAAGTGTTTTTGATTTTGACATTGAATTAATTAAAGGAGATACAAATTCTCTCCCTGATTTTCTAACCAGGGAATTTCTTCAAAACAGATAATGCCGCCCAAACGAAGAGACAAGGGCAAGGGTATCATTAAAGACCCTGAACCTCAAACAACCTCTAAAGAAACTCAGATAACCCTCCTAAAGAAAAATTACTTTCTTCTGCCATGCCTATTAAATCTTGGATTGACATGGTCGATGAACAAGAAGCACAGTCTAAAGCCATTGCCTCCGATAAGCAAGTAAAAGAATGGATGAACTCCATTACAAAGTCTCCTGAGCTTATGTTAGCTTTACAAAATATTTCCCAAAATAAAGCTCTTTCTCAAGTTCCCGAGAAAGAAAAAACTATTTCTAAAGCAATTTCAAAACCTTCTTCTTCTAAAGAAGTCATTTCTTGTGAAAGCTCTTCTTCTCAAATTATTGTTCCTCAATCAAAGCTTTCACAAAAAGCTTCGGATTGGATTTGTAAAACCTATCATTAAAATGTTTTATCAATGGAAGATAGGTTTTATCACTCTGATCCATTTCAAGCAGTTTCAAAGATTTTCCCGAAATGCTGATTTTTCAAACCATGGGATTTATCAAAACCCCAGGCTTTCTATCAAAGCATTCTTGAGTTCACCGAGTCTGTTAAATTTAACCACTTCTTTCTTAGTGAAGCTCATTCTGAGCCAGCCTATTCCACAGCTACCATCTTAAAAGTCTTAAGCCCAAAACAATGGGGTGACCAACTTCACAGACCCAAAACCTTTCCTGCCAATTTTCAAATGCGTCTAAACCACTGTTTATCCTTTTCTTACTGGGATTACCAACAGGCCTGGTTTAACACATTTTTCATTCAAAACCCCAAAAAGACCCATTCTTGGTTATTTTTCTTCAACTCGAAAATAACCGTACAAAGCCTTCCAAATTGGTTCCAACAATGGTGGAACTACTTTGGGCCAAGCCTAGACATTCTAACCCCAAATGCCATAAATTGTTTAAACCTTTTTAAAGCCCATTATGTCCCTTCTGAGTTAGAGAAGAGATTTTCTCATTTTCTCTGTTTCTGTACAAATTTCTTTCTTCCTTGGGTCTGGATGTGGAACTTCAATTACCATACTCAAGATACCCAACTCATTTTATAAAGAACCTTTAAGGTAAAATAGTGGTCTAAGTTTGATGAACAATCCAAACTATCGAAAGCCACAGTCCAGGTTTGGCTTTCCTCAAAAGGCCTCCTAACCCCGAGCATTCAAGATGTTAAAGCCCAAAGCACTTTCCTCGCTCAAAGGACAAAGGCCCAATCACTTTTGGCCAGTGCAAAGACGGAGGAAGAATATTTTCAAGTCATGCAGCAGCTCCTTGCATCAAGATCAGAACCATCCGTTGCTAGTTCAAGTTCTTCTGATGATGCTGAGCCTTTCATCTCCCTTGGAGATGACAATGAAGATGATTGCTTCAGAATACTTCCTCCATTAAAGCATACTTAAAGCTTGTTGATTTTTTTTTAAAAAGTAATTTCCCATTTCTGTATTTTCTCTGTAATTCTATTTATGTATTTTCTCTGTAATTTTATTATCCCTTGTATTTTCCATTTATGTAATTTTTATTTGTAATTATCGCTTGTATTTTTTGTAATTTTCCAATCTTTTAAAGCCTTCATTGCCGCGTCCAGAAAGAAGTCAAAAGCATCCTATAAAGAATTTGATAAGAATATCTTTTGAAAATGTCTTTCGAGACACAAGTGTGGCCGCACATGTGCCATGTTTTCAAAAGGTATAAATTATTGCCTCATAGAGCATCTCTCCACGTGAAGCTTTCCTAGCAGAAGATGCCTTCAATAATGCTGTCTCCCATATTTCAAAAAGCACATCCTGCTTTAACTATTGCTGACCCCATTCTCCTCCAACGCATGTGAAGCTACAGCAAACAGCCTTCCTTCTTGTACCCTTAAAAGAAGGACAAAAGGCATATCCTAGGGCAGGCTCGGGAGCTCTCTCTCTCTCTCTCTTCGGGAAATCTGGATCAAGACTTAGAGGAAACATTTCCTGTCTTGTAATTTTCCTTTCTTAACAAGCTGTAACTTATTTTGGATTCAAGCAAATCGTGTAAGTATTCAATATTTCTTTAAAGAATTTATAATTCATTTAAAGCTTTAAATGTATGTTTAATTTTACAATTTAAGTTTATGCATATTTAAACTGCTACGTTCTTCTAAGGCACAGAGGCCTAATCTCTTCCCTTAGTCGTATTTTCTCTTCTCCCTCCATTCAATCAGAGTACTATTTCTGGGATCCAGATCTAGTACTATCCATGAGCCTTTACGTTAATTGCATAAAGAATTTGAATTTTAAAAATTTTTGGTATATCAGCTGGAAACCTGAACATGCGGGATATTGATATGTTCTAAGTCAGATCTGGTCCCTAAGGCAGATTAAGCTCTGCATTGATCTGGTAAAACAATGCCACGTACCAATTTAATATTGCTTATTATTTTGTCTTTAAAATATTTAATCTTTTGAACACACACACATACTCCACGATCTTGGTCGTACTGGTATCAGAGCATGGGGAGGATAGTGTAATATAGGATAAAGTTTTTGTGTTTAAAGACAGAACTAGAAATGGCTAAACTAGCCTTTTTAGTGGCAAGGAAAAGTGTCTTTAGATGTTTAAAATGTTGGTCGATCGTTTGAGAAAAAACCAACACATCATCGATATAAACAATGCAAAATTCAGATAAAGGAGTATAAATATCATTCATAATCCTTTGAAATTCGGAAGGTGCATTCTTTAATCCAAAAGACATAACAATCCATTCATACTGTCTAAAAGGAACAGTAAATGCAGTTTTATAACGGTCTTTTAGATGGATTGGCAAATCCAAATTTCATATCAAATTTTGAAAAAATGAATGCAGCATGTAGTTTCTGGAGCAAATCCTTTTTATTAGGTATGGGATAACTAATTCATTTTAATGCTTTATTAAGGGGTTTGTAATTTATGACTAGTCTGGGTGTCCCTCTTTCTATCTCAGAATTTTTATTGACATAGAAAGCGGCACAAGACCAAGGAGACCTAGACTTGACTATGAGACCTTTAGATTCTAAATCTTTTATCTCATCTTTGCAATGTTGCTCCAATTCCATGTTCATTTGGATTGGACGGGCTTTGGTAGGTATTTGCTTTTCATCAAAAGAATTTTCATAAGGCAAATCAACCAAATGTTGTTTTTTGTTTCAAAAAACAGATGGTAGATCTGCACATATTTCTTTTTCAATAAGGTCTTTAAGATCAGAGATTTTTCTTTTTACAAATTCATTTTGTAATTGGTTTTCGATTCTTTGTAAACTCAAATCATTTTTTAAAAAAATCAAATCATTTTGTTTTGTTTTGAGGAGTGTATTGATTTGGTTCTGGTAAACAGAACAAGCTTTAACAATATTCAAATTTCTTGTTTTAGGTTTCTCAATAAAAGGAAAAGCAAGTTTTTTGGTGTTTACTTTAAAGGATATACTATCATAGTTGACAGTATAAGGAGTAATGAGATTGATAAAAGGGGTTCCTAAAATGACAGTATGGTGTATGTCATTTGTAAGAATAAAAGAAGTCCTGAATTCAAAACCATTGTTATGAATAGAGGTGTCAACTTTAGATTTGACATTAAGTTTTGAATTATTAGCGGCAGAAAGTCTCTCATTTGTTTTCTCATGAAACCTTCTGGGGACAATATCTTCTTTAATGTAATTTAAATCAGCACCAGTATCAAAGAGGACAATGGTGTCAATTTCAAAATCTTTAGAAAAGATCAAGGTGATTTTGATCAAATATTTTCTTGTGGTGATTTGTTTTAATACGAAAAGAAAATCATTGGGTATAGATTCAATGTTTTCTAAACTGTGTTCTCCATTATCACCATTATCTTCTGATTCTTTATCAGAATTATCTTGTAATTGTCTTTGTAAGAGGAGTTGGATAGTATCAGAATCATTTTTTGTTTTTCTTTTAAGTCTTTTATCTCGAGTTTGATATCTTTTATTTCTTTCTGAAGATCTTGAATGCTAGGAGTCGTTGTTTTCTTTGTTTTCTTTTTATCCAAAATTTTAGTAAGATCATATGTATTCTTTTTAATTATTGGGGCTTTAGAAATTTCTGTTTTATTTCCTACTTCTAAGGTTTTTAGAAGTTTATCAAGGTATTCTCTTTGAAGAGTAGGGTCAGAAATGTGTTTGACTAATTCAAGAAAAGTTTCTTGATCTTTAGTTAATACATTGATTTTCTTTAAACGAGATTCTATGTTAGAATCACTACTACTAGATTCTGAAGTATCAGAATCCATCAACTCATCAATTTGTAGGGGGTCATTGTCTCCCGTCATGGAAGACTCAGAGTCAGAAGACTCTACAAGTAAAGGGGAAACTTTAGAAAGTATTTCTTCGTCAAGGCCAATCTCATTGAGCTTTTTGTTCATCCTGCAAAATTTTACAGTATGGCCTTTCTTTTCACATTTGTAACATGTGGTTTCTTTGTAATTAAAAGGGGTTTTTTGTTTGGGTCTAAAATCCTTCTTCTTAGAGAATCTGGGCTTCTTATAAGGCCTTGAAGGTTTCTTATAAGAAAGTTCTCTAAAATCTTGAAAGGGTTTTTTTATGGCTTTTTGATTTGTAATGTTTCTTGTAAGGTTTTGAAGAACACTCACCATTACAATCTTTAGAGGTGGAGGTTTTAAAGGGATCATAATTGAATTGCTTACAGAAACTGCCTAATTCTTGCTGAGATTTTCTAAGCTCCCATTTTAGACGTTTCTGAAGTTTCAAGTCTTGACAAATCTTTAAACCTTCTTTATTAACAAAACCAACTAATTCACCGTAGGTGAGTTCGTTATAAGGAATACGGTTGTCATACAAGGCTTTAATAGAGTTCCTAACCTTTTCTCCTAAGAGGGTTGGTAAACCTGCAAGGAATTTTTCTTTCCAAGTGATATGGTTTGCATAATCTCTTAGGAAGAGTCTAGTAAAGAAAGTGGTTTTATAGCTTTGGAATTCACTAAGTTTCCTACATCTCAGGTTGTGTAGTAACTCAGCATTTTTATCTCTAAGGTGTAAATGATCACCTATGAAATGAAAGGATATAGTCAGAATTAGAGTAGCAACAGCATCCTGAATAGGGTCATTTAATTCGTCACAGATGGGGGCTCCATTCTCATCAATTTGAATTGAATTTAGGATATCTGATTGTTGTTGTTTGATGAGAAGATGATCCCACCAACCTTTAAGTTGACCAGTAAAACCAGCAATGAAAATTTCTGCAATAGGTTTGTCAGAAGTTCCCGACTGAGTTTTATATGCATTAGCTGCCATGGTCATCTGTTGCAACAATCCTAGAATGTTATATTCAGACATACCATCAATATTCCACTCATAGACAGAGGATGCATTAAAGCGTGATTGGTTTAATGCACTAGGTCTGTTGTCTATGGCTAAGTCAGGTGGAGATTTGACAGTAGGTAGGGCTAATTCCCAATGAATTTTGTTGGCTTTAGAAACAAGTTCTTCTTTAAAGGCTTCTATATCAGAAGAGGCTATAGACATGTCATCTTGTTCTAGTACTCCAATTTTACTAGATTGGGCACTATCAGGGGCTATTTGGATTTTACTAGACGAAGAAGAAGAAGCTTATATTCTATCTAGTTGTTCTCTAATAGCTTTAGCAAAATCTGATTTTGACTCTTGAACAAGCTTTTGACTAGTTTTCGAAACCTGAAAGGGTTTGAAAATAGGCTCTTTAAGCTTTTTGTTAGAATCCGATTTTGAAGTAATAGGAGAAACAGTTATGGTAGACTTCTGGAATTGGTTTTCGATCCTAGTCAACTGTTTTCCTAATGTGTTTAGGTTAGCATTACAGAAATTATTCTGTTGAATAATGCTGCCTAAATTTATCTCTGGATCATTTGGTTTATGGATTTTGTAGGGTGAAGCTTTAATCTCAACAGGAGGCATACCATATTCAATGGTCAAACTCCTAAGAGGTGGATGTTCAGATTCTATGGTTCGATCACTATCAGTAAGATTCCATTCAGGATTCTTTTTCCTAATAATAATAGGATTTGATTCTTTAAAAGGATAATCAATGTTATTATCAGAGGCATACATTTTAAACCAATTAAAGAATAAAATATGAACTTTATGCAGATTTACAAATTCATAATAAATTTCTTGTATTTGTTTTCTTTGGCTTAAGAAATTTTTGAAGAACCAAAGTCTTTTTTCTTTATTGCAATCAGAATAAAAGTCGTTATGAAGAAGAGTTTTATCTAATTCAAAATCTTTTTCAAGAACATTTACTACATCTTCAGTGACAGCGGAAAATGTAGGAGAGGTTGGAGGAGAAGATTCCTTCTCTTCCTGTCTTTGTTCATGTTGACTGCTAGTGTAGATTGGGTGAGGAACACTAGTGGTATAGTCAACAGAGTGGATAGAGGAACTAGGTATATTCGATGTGGAAAACCTAGGTTGGTTTTTTATTGGTTGGAAAGGGAGGTTTATAACTGAAGGAATTTTTGAAAATCTTCTTTCTAATGAAGGAATATTCGTACTTAAGTCTTTATCAGAGAACCTAGAAGATGTGGATCTCTTAAAGGACAGTTTAACCTTCTCATTTGAATACTGAGTCACATTTTGCAACTTTGTATTAGGCTCAAGTTGTTTTGGAATCACTGGTGCAGTGGCTCCTTCAAGAATCCATTCGTCTGGAAGATTGACATCTTTCTATTGGATTGGTTTTGGAATAACGGTGTTGGCTTTAGACAGATCAGTCTATAAGAGAAGAGTCTCATCTCTTTTTGACTGGAACTTATGTTGCGTACTAAACGCAAAAATCATGACTTTGTATGAGATTTTAAAAATTAAGGCTACTGGGACTGATCCATCAATCATGTGATAATTATGGGTCTTGATTTGCAAGATCATGCTTTTCAGAATGTTTTTGTCTTTTAGAGAAATTGTTATGTTCGGGTAACAGCTAAATGAGATGGGACCTTTGCAAAGACTTGATTTTATACTACTTAGTAAAGAATCATCAAAAGAGATGAATCGCCCATCTCTTAAGACAGCAAGAATAGAGGTATTAAGACCTTCTTTTGTTAAGGGCTTTATACCAACTTGTATTAAGCCGATGTGAACATAATTAAAATTTTTATCTTTTAATTTCTTTAAGGAGTGTTTTGAAAATAGGTGAATAGTTTCAAATGGCTTTGAAAGGGTTATGTCACGTTCTTTAGTTTTTATGACATAATCATTCTTTAACAAATCAAGCTTTTTTGTTTTGTAAATCATTTCTTTAGAAATCTTTGGTAATTCCCAATTATCAATTGCTTTATTAAAGTCTTCAATAACAAATTCTTCTGAATTGACAACATTCTTAGAATCACTAGTCTTCCCGGAAGAAAAACTAGAAAAGGATGATGCTCTACAGAGTAGAGAATCCATGGACAAAAAACCTATATTCTAGTTTTAGTCCTGTAAGTATGGCTACAATCTAAGGCTAAGAATTGGTTTTACTGCCCTTCAACCAAATCGGGACTTACGACCAAATGCTACCAAGGCACCCAGAGGTAAACACTCACCACACAAACAATGTTCAACAAGAACACAAGTCTTTAACAATATTTTAAAGATTAAATATTTTAAATGGTTTAAACAATTTATGTGCGATATTTATTATTATTATTATTATTATTGTGCGATATTTATTATTATTGAAATAAACATACAAAATTAACTTGTTTAATCTTCCTTTTGAGAAGAGATTAGTACGATTTCTCAAGAAATTTGGATTTCATCAATTTTTTAATTTTTAATTTGACATTTTCAAAGCTGCGCGAAGCGCGGTTCTATTTACTATTATATATATAAAGCTGGGATTAGAAGAGGTGATGTGACATCACTATTTCTCATCTTATTGTATTCTCTATTATCTAATAAATTGGTTGAGATTAAAAAAATAATTACATTACAAAATATTGAAAATAAAAAATAATTATTAGATTACAAAAGATTACATGTCTCTTCCTCTTTCTATTTAAATTCAATAATATGTAACCATTAATAATAATTAATTATAAGTCTTGAAACATTCATTTATTTTATTATGCCAACAATTAAACTTTAGTGGCTTAAATACATCAATTAATTGATATAGGAAGGAAGGTTCCTTCATCTTCCCTCAACAATGCCATTAGGGCTTAATTTTAATGCCATAATCCAATATTTAATTATGCAACCTTTTGTTTAGTGCCTTTTGGCTTCTTCAAATTCTATAAATATTAAGTAGTTAAGATTTGTGGTATCATTATTTCTCATCTTTTTATATTCTCTATTATCTAATTTATTGGTTGAGATTAAAAAATAATTATATTACAAAATATTAAAAATAGAAAATAAATAGAAAATAATTATTAGATTACAAAAGATTACATGTCTCTTCCTCTTTCTATTTAAATTCAACAATATGTAACCATTAATAATAATTAATTATAAGTTTTGAAACATTCATTTACTTTATTAAGCCAACAACTAAACTTTAGTAGTTTAAAATACATCAACTAATTAATATAGGAAAGAAGGTTCCTTCATCTTCCCTCACCAATGCCACTAGGGCCTAATTTTAATGCCATAATCTCATATTTAATTATGCAACCTTTTGTTTAGTGTCTTTTGGCTTCTTTAAACTCTATAAATATTAAGTATTTAGGATTAGTTATGTTTAGGTTTTTTTATTATTTAACCAACATCCTCTTTAGAAATGTTCTTGTGCTTTCATTTTTTGACTTATTTGAATTTTTAGTATTGTGTGCTTCATGGAGTACTATTTTCTTCATAAGTTGAATAATGATAAAGATAGTTGGATGATAAGAGTTAGGCTTTGGAGGATGTAAGAGTCTCTTAATACCAAGAAGAATGGAGAATTGATTAGTGTGAACATAATTTTTATTGATGAAAAAGTTGTGTACACTTAACTATACACATTAATATATATTTTTAAAGTTAACAAAAAAATAATTAACTTTCATAAATAAGATTAGTTTTATAAGGCTACGTCATCTTTAAAAAAAATCAATTCATATTTTTTATTAGTTTCATCAAGTGCAAAGTAAAAAAAAAAAGATAATAGTAAATTTGTTTTTTTAAAGCTGCGCGAAGCGCGGTTCTCTTTTCTAGTATATATATAAAGCTGGAACTTGAGGAGGTGACGTGGCATCACCATTTCTCATCTTTGTATATTCTCTATTATCTAATAAATAGAGAAATTTTCTTTTAGATTTGGCTTTTCATCTTCTCATAATTAATTTGATTGTTATTACACAATAACAATTATGTAAAGGTTTTAATGAGGCATATTCTTTGTAATAAACATCCAAGGGGGAGTGTTATACATTTATTAAAATAAATGTGGATGTTCATAACATATATCTCTTAGTCTCCCCACTATCTCCCATTAGCAACCTTTAGCTTCCCTATAACTCCCACTATCTCACAAGGAATTATGATCCATAATTTTTCATTAATTTCATGGAGTGATTATGTAATTATAAAAGGAGAGCTCATCTTTTTGTTTTGTACACACACAATTGGAATGAATAAAATCACTCTATAATATATTCTCTCATTTTATTCTTTATCTTGCGTTGCTTCTTTATTTGTATTGCTGGTAATAGTTTTTCTGTTTTTTATAAGGCTGCCTTATCTTTAAAAAAAAATCAATTCATATTTTTTATCAGTTTCATCAAGTGTAAAGTAAAAAAAAATATAATACTAAATTCTTTTTTCAAAGCCGCGTGAAGCGCGGTTCTATTTTCTAGTAATAAAAGAAAAGAAGTGCATTTGTAGTGTTTATTGCAAGCCATTTAATTCTTCATTGTTGTTCTTTTGAATGAAATAGATTTGAAGGTAGTGGGCCTAGTGGCTGAACAGAGAACATATTTGGTTGCCATTTTATTGTATTGATGACATAATGACATTCTTTTAGAAACAAAAAATGGTAGAATTTTTAATCTCACTTCGCTTTAAACTGCAAATAATTTTGAAAACTTTTAACATGCTTGAGTAAATTGTTTTGCTATTTAATTGAATTATTAGCTTCAATCTTTATTTCACGGGTTATATATTTGGAAAATGTTGAGAAAATAAATGTTTTATTGCTGAAAGTTTACGGCCATGAGCTTCGATTTTTATGAAGAATTTTGATTTTTTAACATTCATACTAAAAACGATAATGTTAAATTTCTAAAATTTAAGAATTTTATATTTAGTATTTTTTTAAGTGCTAATAAATATTATTTTATAAATATATAATTTAAATTAATCAAAAAAATAATATTACACAATGTAACACCAAACATAGTATAACTAAAAAATTAACATAGTACAATATAGCACCAAATGTTGTACAATATTATTATAATACAATGTTAATGCAATACAGAATAATACAATACACTTATACTAAAATAATGCAATACAACATAATATAATACAGTGTGCCAAATGCACCCATTGTGCATTGTGCTCCACACCATCGATATCTAGTGAGAGTATTCCTAGTGGTGGTTATGGTGGTATAAGTTCTTCTCCACATAATATAATTGCGGTTAGTTTGGTGGAGGCTGGTGGTGGTGAAGGTGATGGCGCTATCTGAGTTGCTCGCTTTTTCCTTAGATATGCTAAGAAGGTTTCTATTCAAAATGAGGGCAAGAAAGTAATATCTAAGGAGAATGGATCAAAGTACCAATATTAGAAAAAATTGTAAGAGATATCCTCGTTGTTCAAGTTTCCACAATGGCCTCTGAGTATGCCTTCAGCACTAGGTGCCGTGTTATTGATGATTGTAGGAGTACTTTGATTCTTTCTATGATTGAGACATTGATATTTACCAAAAATTAGTTGCAATCTAAACTTTTTTCCAATCTTGTCTACAACCTTCAAGAAAAGATTAAGGAGCAGATGTTTCATACGGGGCTACAAGAAGATAATGTTTTTCTCGTAAAATGTATTATAACTTTATAATTAACATCCACATGCACTTAGGTTACTTACTAACTTCAATTTTTTCAATTTTTTTTTTCGCATTTTAAAGGGTTTGTAAGATCACAAGCTTCAATGGTTTCAACAGCAAGTGCTAACATTGGTGTTATTGGTATTAGAAAGGTAACTCTTAATAGATATTATTATTCATAATTTCATATTATAATTTTAGGTTGCAATTTAAACTATAATTATAGTTGTTATGCTTTTAAGTTTTAAGTCTAATTGTAACATTTTAATTGTTTTAGCTAGGCAAGTTGAAGTTGGTAGAATGGTAATATGGTATTGCCTAGGATTATTATTAACTTGACTTGGTGATGAATGCCATAAAACAAGCCATGATTAAATTATTTTTCTTTATATTTAATCAAGTATATATGTTTTTTTTTTTTGAAGAATTTGCTAAACATGTTAGATCCTAATGATATAATAGAAATTAGAAAGATTGTGACAACCCTTTTGCTTTTAAACTATAGGTGCCCTTTCTTTGCTCAAATATGTAAGCTTTACTACTAGCCATTCAATTTGAATTCAAATGATAGTTATGGTTTGTTCAATCAAAGACATGAATTCGGTTTATTTATTTATATTTGTGTTTGATGTGCCTTTTTTTGCAACGCGGCTTAAAGAAAGTTATTCCATATTATTTCTTCAATTTTTCTCTAGGGGATCGATGCACCAAGTTGGAGTACAAGAAGTTGAAGTTGGAACTTGTCCAAGTGTTTGCATGGAGCAATGGAGGAAGCTTATTTAGTTGTGACTTTGTGTTTTTAAAGAAACTTTTTTTGTGTTTTGAAAACCATTTAATTATTTTTAAACATTGATTTTGTGTTCTAAGGACTAATATTTGGACGTTGTGCTTTGGATAAAGATTGTTAAGTTAATTTGGACTTTGTGTGTTAATTTTAACTTTTATTCATTTAATTACATAGTAGCTTTCCTTTTTTTTTTAGGATTGAAAATTGGTAGAAAAAGACTAAAATTACATAAAAGCAATCTTAATAACCCAAAATAAGAAAAAAATCTCAAATTTGCTATTACCTTATTTAACCCGATTTGACCCGACTTTGACCTTGATCCAATTTCACCCGACCCAATTTCACCCGACCTTATTTCACCCGAATTGACTCGAACCATTTCTAACCTGAATATCATATGATTCGAACTCAATCCAATTTTTTAACTTGATTTGATTCGATTCAAACATATTTCGATCAGGTTACAAATTTCGGTTGAGTTCAGGTGAATTTTGTTTCAACCCAATTAATCTGAAATCCGATCGATTGATCTAAACCCAATCCAAACTCGATTAAGCCCAGTCCTATTTGGAATTACGGTTGAAATGCTGTAAGTAATTTATTTTGTAATTTTTGACAAAAATAGTGTTTGGTAAGTTTTTTTTATAGTTGTTGGGACAATTCTCCTAATGAGGCTTCACTTCCAAATTAAACCAAGGTCCAAGGCCTCACTTGGAATTGTGGTTGAAATGCTATAAACACTTTATTTCATAATTTTTGAAAAAAAAAACGTTTGATAATTTTTTTTAAAGCTACCTATTTCATAAGTTTCTACATTTTGACAACATCTTTTAGAAGCAGGTAGAAGGTTACTTTTATAAGCTGCTTATTAAATAAGCATCAACACCTTTTTAAAGTTTCTGTTATAATCTTAATATTTTAAGAAAAAATAATTATGTCTTACTTTTCCATAAATCCTAATATGCAAATAATTAAAATATAATTTAAACCTGTGTATAATTTGGTCATACCTTCGTAATAAAATTTACCAAACACATACTGTGCTTTTCAAATTCATAGCAACCACAATTACACAATTTATCAAACATCAAGCTGCTTTTTTAATCAACAACTTATTTCATCTATGCTGCAAAAGCACTTACTTCATTAGCAACTACAATCCCAAACTGACTCAAAGTCACGAAAGTTAGTGACCTATTAGTTCATTACTACCTAGTAATATTACGAGCTTCTTTTCTATATCATTGCAAGACAAAGAAATCTTAATTTTAACGGAAAAAAAATGAAGGAGAAGAAGAAGAAGGCCGACCTTTGTTATTTTGAGTCAACATAATTGAATTGAGTATAAATAATCCTTCAGTCTTGTGAAAGAAAAGCAAAAAATATCAACTGTCTGTTGATGGCCGTAATTTCCTCGAACTTATTCTCAATTTATCTTCTTATACGGTTCATTTTCAATCTTCAGTCCTATAAAACATTGTAGGAAAATAGCGGTTTTTTCGAATTTTCTGAATGAATTTACTACTACCACTAATAATAATAATAATAATAATAATAATAATAATAATAATAGTAATAATAAAAGGTATTTGGAATGAAAATAAGTTTACTGTATATCATCAATAGAGGGTAAATTCAGAAACAAATAATTAGTTATGTGATATTTAACATGACATTCAATTATAAAGAAAATAATTAGTTTCGTAGTATCATGTCATTAATGATGGGTAATAAACCCAACTTTTATTTAATACAATGAAGCATCGGAAAGAGTAGCTAATTACGCATAAAAGTAATATCTTAACTTTTTAGGAATCCATTTGGATACATACACACACAGTATGCATATGAAAAAAATTTCAATCCAGAATTTCTAGATTGAATTTTTTCTTTATTTCATTCATTATATATTATATACACTCCATTACTGGGAGTGGAATGGACTTATGCAGGAGGGCATCCAATAATAGCACCTTGGGGTCTCAGTCTGTGATAGGGACAACCAACTGCGTTCGCCTCAGCTGAACATGTATAGCAACATGATATTTATTTATCTATTTATATTAATTTTAAATCAAATTCAACGGTACAAGACAATTATTAATTAATTTTTTCTTAAAGCAGACTTCAAAGTAGAAACAAATTTATTAAAACAAGAAACACAGAACAACATTATCACTAGAACGAACATTTAACCATTGACCATCGCACGGTGAAATGAAATCCAGCATACTAAAATTATGAATGAGTGATTGATTAATTCTATCATACTTAATTCAATATTAGAACTAACGTTAATCAAGAAACAATATATTAACCTCATAGCTAGATTCAATAAAATACAAATTCTAAAACATAATTAGAAAATATAATTCGTACAAGATTCAACTACGGAGCATAATTATAATAAATAAAAATTACAACATAAAAATATTGCACTTACTGATATCAGATACCAATACAAAAAACTGGTGCTAAATATAACGTGTTAAAGGTAAATGAACTTTTTTCAAATATTTGGGCGATCAAGAGATTTGAAGTATTGTACCTTGCCAAACAAATTATTTTTGTGGAAACAAATAATCTTATTGTTATTTTATGCAAACGTCAAGTTATGATACAGAGAAAGCTCACCTTTTCGCATGTTAGCAGAAGTCTCAGCCAGCAGGTTTCTAGCTGCCACCCCGGAAGAAGAAAGAAGAGCAATAGCCATTACAAGACCAAAAACAAGGAAAATCTTAGAGCCCATTAACTTTTTATAATAGAGGAATATTTATTGGAGAAGGATATCATACTGGTATTTTCTTAACTCTATTTATAATAGATTTAATAAGTCTGTTAATTTAGTCGGTGATACTATATCAGTTGAAGTGAGAGGTCTAGGGCTCAAATCTCACTCACATAAGTTAATAATGAATTTAACTAGATTTATGCTATGCTTAAAAAAGGTAAGGGAAAATGTCATCAGAACCCTCAGGTTTGCTTAAATGATTACATTAACCCTTTTAGTTTCAAAATTGGTTGCATATGCATCTTTTTTCCTATTATACCTTTGATTATAATAACCTAAAAAATGACTTTAAAAGTTTATAATAAATACCAATATAATACTAAAATGAAGTAATATAGAATAATATATTTTATAATTATTTTGAATATTAAACAAAATTATTTCAATGTTATTAATTTATCATATATATTTTAATGTAATAATTTTTTTGATTAATAATATTAAAAAATTATATGTAACACTCAAAATGATTTTGCGCCAAAGGCGCTTGACTGAATAGTTTTAATGCAGAATTATTTGGTTGTTGAACCAAGTTCAAGTCCTAGGAAAGGTAGGGGTTTAAAAATTGATTTGGGTTTTGCCCCTCCCCTAGCTTTTGAACAAATAAATGAAACTAGATAAAAAAATTCAAAATAATTTACAAAATTTATATTACTTAACTTGTAATATATTTTAATACTACAATAGAACAAAATAATTTACAAAATTTATATTATTTAACTTGTAATATATTTTAATATTACAATAGAACCTCGATAATTTAATATCCTTGTGACCATGAAAAATTTATTAGTTTAGGTAATATTATTATATTGATAATTAGTAATTATTAATTTATAAAGATAATATCAGATTCATAATATGATTTTCTATAAGATATAGAGGTAGTATAATTAGAATGATATAAGGTATAGAGGTAGTATAATAAAAAAATTTAGTTATATCATTCTGACTTGATCTCGATTGAGTGAATTAACTGCTTGATAATCCTTTGATTGGATTGCATGGCTACATTACATTACTTGGTAACTCATCAAAAGGCACTTTTTGGGGGCAATTTTTTAAGCCAATCTCTCTCTTATTTCTCTTAACATAGCACGTGGAATATAATAGTGACTTCTCATTTGAAAGGTATAAAGAAAGCAATAATGACCAATGAAATGCTTAAAACATTATGCAAGTACAACAAAGAAAATTATAGACATATCATATGTATTTAGTTTGAAATTAATTAAGTATTAATTTATATATTAGTTGGGTCCCATAGAAACATAAGGATTTTTAAAAAATTTATTATCTCATAAAGTTATCTAATTATTATTAGTTCACCATGTTGGAACTAAGTCATGACTAATAAAAATTATTATTTAATCGAGATTATCAATTTATCGAGTATTTATAAGTGGTATAATTTTTAAAATCAATTTTGGATTAGTAGATTTTAGTATTAATAAAATTTGCTAGGACAAACTAATAATTGTTTAATATTAAAAATAATTTGCTTAGTATATGTGTTATTTTGTTTATTATATTCATCATAATATTGTATTTATATTTATTATAGTAGTTTTCAGTATAGTCAAATGATATAAAAGTAAGAAAATAAGTCCATATGATTATTTTTAATATTAATTGCGATTATGTTATCATTTAAGTAAACTTTGTGGTACTTGGTAATTTTTTTAAATATGAATAAATAAATTTTTTTGATAAATATAAATAAAGAAAGTTTAGGCTAGTGGCGTGAGTACTAAGAATTTTCCAACTTGTATGTCATGTGAAACTTTTCTTTCGGTGCTGGGCCCTTTGATGGTGTTTGTTTAATTGTCAACAAATGCATCGTACGGGTCAAGTAAACGTGTACGAAGAAAAATAAGACTTTGCGCGTTTCTGGGGCCTATTTGTCAAGTATATATTAAATCAAGAGGCGGACTTGTGTGGGGGCGGCTGCACCATCTCAGCTTGTAGAGATGGTGCGCCCGGTCAGACGCATGTCCATAGAAATCGTAATTAAATGTTATGAGACTCATAACATTTAAAATAAAAATTTACTGTTTCCTATATTTTTTTAAGGGAAAAAGATAAACACACTTCCAACGTTTAGATAAAGGGATAAAAATTTCCTAATGTTTCCTTTTTTTTTTAGAGAAAATATTATTTTCATTCATCCAACTGTGTGAATAGGTACAAAAAATCTGAGGGTATATTATCTACCCAAAAAACAAAATCATTTAGCACTAATGCTAACCTTGCAAGAGAGTGAGCTAATGTATTGCATCCTCTTGGGGTATATTGTACTTTCACCTGGTTCAGCCTCTTTACTTGGTCTTGGATTTCAGAAGCAACCCAGAATATTTCAGCTCTTGAGCTTTTCTTGAAATTGACTAAGTCCACCACTTCCTGGGCGTCAGATTCCACAATTAGTGGTAAGCATCCAACATTTTCTGCTATTTCCAGCCCGAACCTGATAGCTTCAGCTCTGCAAAATCAATCTTGCCAATAAACTTTGAGGGCTTCATTGCTGCAGCTATAAACTTTCCTTCTGAATTCCTTATAACAATTCCTAGGCCAGCTCTTTGTTGTTCCACTCCTACTGCTGCATCAACATTAACTTTGAACCAGCTCTCTGGAGGGCGTTTCCATTGGTTCTGATTAGCAGTACTTTGCTGGAAGCTACCTTGTATTTGGGGCATTTGGATTCTGCTATAAGATTACACCATTGCTTCTGCTGCTGAAACTGATAGCTGGGGATCTTCTTTTTTGTTTTTGAAAAGGAAAAGGTTCCTTGAGTGCCAGATGCTCCAGCACACAGCAACAATCAGTTCCATCTCAGATTTTCTCCTTTTTTCATTCAAATCCTGCAGCAAGCTTAGAATATCTCTTCCCTTGCTAAACTCAATATCCTCACCAAAAGGGGTTAGCCTCCATATTTTCTTTGAGGCTTTACATTCATAAAGAGTGTGAAAAACAATCTCCTTTGATAACTTACATCTCTGGCACCAGGGGAATTGCACCACTGTTCTCTTCCAAAGATTTCCTGCCATTGCCAACAAGTTATTTGCTGCCCTCCACATGAAGATTTTAACTTTTTCCGGAAGTTGCAGATACCAAATAGCATGCCAAGACTTAGCATTCTCCCCCGAGCAGCTTGGCTTCTCAGGAAAATTCATTTTCATAGCCACTTGATAACCGCTTTTTATTGAATAATTACCCTTCTTGTCATAGTGCCACAACACTTGGTCTGGTTTTGGTTGTCTTGGCAAAGGGATTTTCAGAATTTGATCAGCATCTTCTTTCAGGAAATGTTGCCTAATTACAGCTTCTTTCCAGCTTTGCTCCTCACTTATTAGCTCTGCAACAGTTGTATCTGGGCTCAATGATGGGGGGGATATTGGCTGAAAAGTTATAGGTCTGGGAATCCATTGACTTTGATACACTAGCAGCTGCTCACCATTTCCAATTCTCCAGCGCAACCCTTTTTCTAATACATTTCGGCCCCATAAAATACTCCTCCATATAAAGGAAGGATATGAGCCTAACCGAGCCTGCATCAGACTTGAATTTTTAAAATATCTTGCCTTTAAGACTCTTGTTACCAGTGACTCCGGCTCTTGGATGATCCTCCAGCTCTGCTTTGCTACTAAAGCCTGATTAAAGCTGGACAAGTTTCGAAATCCCAGCCCACCTCTACTCTTTGCTTGACATAAATTATTCCATTTCGACCAATGGATTGACTTGTGATCTCGGCTGCTTCCCCACCAAAAGCTAGCAATTGCCCTATGCATGTCATCACAAAGTCCTAGGGGGAGCTTAAACACACTCATGGCATATGCAGGCACCGCTTGAGCTACAACCTTTATCAACACCTCCTTCCCCCCACAAGAGAACAAATTTGCTTGCCAGCTCGAAATCTTTCCAAGAACTCTGAGTTTGATATCCTTAAAAAAACTCATCTTGTTTCTACCCACCATGGAGGGCAGCCCCAGGTATTTTGCATGTCTGGATACCACCTGAAGTTGGAAGATGGTTGTAATTGAAGAAATCTGCTCCGGCTTGGTACTCTCACTGAAAAACATAGACGACTTCTCGAAATTGAAGATCTGCCCAGAGGCTGCAGCATAACACTCAAAAATCTTCTTTAAGTTTGTGCAATCCTCCCTTGTGGCTCTTGTAAAAATCAAACTATCGTTAGCGAACAAAAGATGAGTGATGGAAAGTTCATTGCTGAATTTTATCCCATGAATCAGTTGCTGAGATTCTGCTTGCTGTAAAAGATTTGTAAAAGTCTCTGCACAGAGAATAAAAAGATATGGGGACAATGGGCATCCTTGCCTTAATCCTCTTTGAGGTTGGATTAGCCCTTTAGCCACCCCATTTATCAGCACAGAAAAGGAGGAGGTAGTTATGCATTGCATTATCAATTCAACAAAGCCATGCGAGAAACCCAATTTTTCTAAGGTACATTTCAAAAAGTCTTATTCTACCCTGTCATATGCTTTGCTTATATCTAATTTCAAAGCCACTAGCCCATGTTTTTTTCCCCCTACTAAGCCTTATTTTATGTAAGCATTCGTAACCAATAATTATGTTATCGGTTATGAGCCTATTTGGAACAAAGGCACTTTGAGCTAGTGAGATTACATCGTTCAAAACCAGTTTCAACCTATTGGCAATGGTTTTTGCAATTATCCGATAAATTACATTACATAAGCTAATCGGTCTAAAATCCGCCACTTTCTTAGGTTTTTCAGCCTTTGGAATCAGAGCTATGTAAGTATGATTTAGTGGAGTAAGGTTACCTCTGTTATTTAGGACCTGCAAGCATGTAGTAATAACACCTTGACTCACTGATTTCCAATGCTTTTGGAAGAAAGTAGCTGGAAGGCCATCTGGACCAGGGGCTTTTATAGGGTGCATTTGGCTCAAAGCTTCTGTGATGTCTGCTTCTGTATAGGGATGATTTAGCTGGGCATTCATCTCTTCAGTGACTTTGCAAGGCAGATCTTTCAGTGCATTCTCCATTTGGCTTTGAGAAGGTTTGTTGGACGTGAACAAGTTGTCATAATAGTCACAAAAAATCCTCTCAATATCCTCTGGTTCCTCAGTCCATCTGTTGTTTTCATCTAAGATTCCTCCAATACTGTTCTTCCTTTTCCTCGTTGTAGCTTTAGAATGGAAGAACTTTGTATTTTTATCTCCTTCTCGCAACCAAACAGCCCTCGACCTCTGTCTCCAGTAGATTTCTTCGTCCACGAGTAAATCATCAATCTGCCTTTCTAGACGCTTGATCTCATCTCCATTGACATAATGGCTGTTGCTCTGTTTGTAGGATTGTAAATCTTCCAACAAATTCCCCAGCTTCTTTGTCCTCCCTCTAAATTCTTCTCTACTCCACAACTGAAGCACTGCAAGTGAGTCCTTGGCTATCTTTTTAAACTGAGAGACAGGATCTTCACAATTCCAACTTCTACTCTCCTCCCATTCATGCTTGACAATCTCTTGGCACTTCTCATATGGACTCCACATGTCCTCATAATGCACTCTTGTAAAAGTTCTCCTCTTAAACTTGCTGCTTCTGCCTCTTTCTTCAACTTGCATCACTATTGGATTGTGATCTGAGTTCCAGTTTACAAGGTGTTCAGCTGCTGCTTCATGAAACATGCCCCCCCAAGTTTTATAGTAAAGAAATCGGTCTAGTCTTTCTTTCACTAGCTGCGGACTGTTGAGTGTTAGAAAATGCATATTTATAAAGGAGAAAACCGTCATTTTACATTTCAAGTCTTACTAACAACCCTTACTTTTATGTATTTAACATTCTTATGATTTAATTACGTGTGTTTTATTTTAATTAAGTAATTTATGTATTCTAGGGGCATTATAGTCATTTCACAATAAAGGAGAGATCAGACGGCAAAACGGACATCACTTTTGAACTCAGGACGGTCGAAAACCTTAGGAGGACCATAAAAGGAAAAATGACACTATTCACATGTACGGTACTATTCACGTACACAGTACTGTATACGTTACTGTTCACGGCACTGTTCACATAGACGGATTGATGACGTGGCATTGACTGATGAGGTGTCACGATCCTGTTGGGCTAAAATTCTTATGTACTGTTGATGGTGACGTGGCAGTATATCAGTGGACGAAAAATCTCGCGTACGGTGCATGCATCACACAGGATTAGTTTCAACCAAACCGCGTTACTGTTCATCCGGGTCAAACCGCGTTACTGTTCAAAGTCGGGTCAAACCGTGGACTGTTGACTGATGACGTGGCGCAATCCTGAGCGTCCAAACTGTTTTTAATCCGATGGCCATGATTTACTCCATGTATCTATAAAAAGGGGGCCTCCCCCCCCTAATTTGATATCTCTGAATCCATTTTTGGGATCCATTTTCTGTAATTCCCTCTCCATCTTGTATTTTCTTCGTATTTTAATAAATTCTCATTTTGCCCCTAGTTCAATTATGAGTGGCTAATTTTCTTTTAAGCTTGGGTTGAAGGTGAAGTCTCAACATGTGTCATGGGCTTAATTTGGTAAATTTATTTTCTCTTCCCCTCTAGTTTTTGTGGATGTTTTGACTTCTCGTCGACAAATAATACTAATCTTGTCTAGTACCGTCTTGGTTTCACCGGCCCTCTAGTACAAGGTTATTATTATTTGGCACGATAAGCCCTTAGCACCATATTGATTAGAGCGTGGTTCATGAGGTGTGGATTCCCCCCTCATGATTTAATTGGCATTAATAAGGAATATTTAGCCCATGATGCATGTTGATACGGATCTAGATACCCAAGTACGTCATTTCAATAGATCTTCGCTTCAATTTATTCTCGTCATTTCAATTCCAATTTCAGAATTTATTATCGCCATTTTAATTTAAGTTTTAGCATATTCCAAATCATTTCCACCAAAAAATCCAACCACTCATTTACAAAATTAATTCTATACACAATTAAAATCCACCTCCTCGTGGGATCGACACTCGTCACCATTAGTCTATACTACAATAGATTCGTGCGCTTGCGAGTACATTAAAATTTGCACAACAAGTTTTTGGCGCCGTTGCCGGGGAGGTAAGTAATTTTAATTCATAGAATTAATTTTTGTGAATAATTTCTTTTATTTGTTTTCTTGTATTTTTTTTAATTATTAAAAAAAAGAAAAAGAAAAAAAAAGTGAATCTACATATAAAGGTTAGTATTTCTTTTCTTTTTCTCTTCTTTAAAATTCTGTAATTTAATTTTCAATTTATTTATTTTTTCTTTGTAATTTTTGTTTATTTTATTAATTTAATTTTTTTTCACGTATTTATTTTTGTGTATTTTTATAGAAAGGTTGTAATAGCGCAATAAGGTTAGTATTGTAATTTCTCTCTCTTCTTTATTTTATTTGTATTTATTTTGTTCCATCTTCATTTTCATTTTATTTATTTTGCATGCATGGTCGTAGGTCATTATTACCTAATCTTGAACCTATAGACCTTGAACTTGAGAAAACAATTCGCACACAAAAGCACATTAAAAATAAATTTGGAATGGATTTACAAGCACCACAGGAGAGGCCATTTAAGGACTATTTTAGTCCCTTAGCTAATTTGAGCACATCATGCATAAGATACCCAAATGTAGCTGCTAGGAGCTTTGAACTAAAACTTAGTGTGCTAAATTGTCTCCCCACATTCTATGGCTTAGAAAATGAGGACCCATATAATCATTTGAATGATTTTCATGCTATTTGTCAAACATTTAAATATGAGAATTTTTCAGACGATGATGTTAAACTCAGATTATTCCCATTTTCTTTAAAGGATAGAGCTCGTTCATGGCTTAATACATTGCCTGCTAATAGCATTTCATCATGGGAACAAATGGTAACAAAATTTTTGAATAAATATTTCCCAGTGCATAAAACCAATGCTATTCGCAGGGAAATCTCGGAGTTTACCCAAAGAGAGGACGAGCAGTTTTTCGAAACATGGGAGCGATTCAATGGGCTACTCTTGAAGTGTCCACATCATGGGTACGAGAAATGGCACCAATGCCAATACTTTTTGGAGGGATTACTACCAAATGTGCAAGAATGGCTAATGGCAACAAGTGGAGGAGAGCCAATGTCAAAAAGTGCATCAGAGATTTGGGAATTTTTCCAGCGACAAGCGGATAATTCCCAACAACGGAGTCGATCACTCAGGAATACTAGAAGAATTAAAGGAGTGAATGAGGTTAAAATTGGCGAATCAAATTCAGAAATCAAAGAAGTCAAAGCGATAATTGAAGGTCTCTCTCGACAAATAGCATCGTTATCGATTGCTAAATCAACAGAGGCACATGACCATGACTCATACTCAGATCAAGCCAATGCCATAGGTGTAATGAGAAAACCATCGAATTACAACCCATACTCCAACACATATAACCCTGGATGGAGAGACCACCCCAATTTTTCATGGTCTCAAGGATTCCAACAGAATGGACCAGCAGCTCCAGCTCCACCAATGCAACAAATTGCTCAAAATTCTCAAGCCTCTCAGCCCCCATTTAGACCATACAATCAAAACCAGAATTACTCTCAACCCAGACCATGGGAGGATTCATTCCAGAATCTCAAGAATCTTACTCACTCCACGATTGAGCAACAGAACCGCACCATTGATGGACTACGAAATGAGTTGAGAGCAGGCTTCAACTCACAAGCTCAATCAGTTTCCAGCCTGGAGAAGATGGTGGGACAACTCGCTTCTTCAGTTCAGACCTTGGCAATGACTGTTGAGAAAGGAAAATTTCCAAGTCAACCAGTGCCTAATCCTAAAGGAGTGCATGAAGCGAGTACCAGTTCACCACAGCAGCATGGAGAGGTCAAAGCAATAATGACCTTGCGAAAAGGAAAAGAAATCGACAACAAAGTGGAGATGCCGGTGACAAAGGAAAATCAAATTGTACCTGTGAACGTTGAGGACTCACCACCGGAGGAGAGAGAAGAAGCCAACCCACGAGAATACGTTCCCAAAGCTCCATTTCCTCAGAGGTTAGCAAAAGGAAAAAAAGGGTAAATCTACAGGTGAGATTCTCGAAATCTTCAAACAGGTAAGTGTTAACATCCCTTTACTTGATGCTATAAAGCAAGTTCCATCTTATGCCAAGTTTCTTAAAGATTTGTGTACTAAAAAGAGAAACATGCATGTTCAAAAGAAGGCATTTTTAACAGAAAACGTTAGTTCTATACTCCAACATAAAATTCCTTTAAAATGCAAAGACCCAGGCTCCCCCACTATCTCATGTAGTATAGGGAACCACACAATTGAGAATGCTTTGTTGGATTTAGGAGCTAGTGTAAATTTATTGCCTTACTCTGTGTTTGTGAAACTTGGACTGGGAGAATTACACCCAACTCCAGTGGTGTTACAACTTGCAGATCGGTCCACGAAAATACCTCGTGGTATTGTGGAGGACGTGCTTATCCAGGTAGACAAGTTTTATTTTCCTGTTGATTTCATTGTAATTGACACTCAACCAATACAGGATTCAAGGAAGCACATCCCCATTATTCTAGGCCGACCTTTCTTGGCAACTGCGGATGCTCACATTCAATGTAGGACCGGAAATATGCAATTGTCCTTCGGCAACATGACTATGGAGTTGAACATCTTCAACATTGCCAAACAACCTCACAATGCAGATGATGGAATTGTTGATGTGGATTTAATAGAAGCATTAGTTGATGACACTTTTGTTTCAAACCTTAGTGATGATCCTTTACAGACATGCTTAACTCACTTTGGTTTTGATTTTGATATTGACAGATCGGTCGAAGAGGTCAATGCCCTACTTGACTCAGCACCATCTATGGACACTAATAAATTGAAGTCAAGAGTTGAACAACTAGCACCATCAGAGAAGAAACTCATCCCATCATCAGAATCACCACCGAAACTCGAGCTCAAACCATTACCCAACACTTTGGAATATGCATTTTTGGGAGAAGAAAGTTCTCTGCCGGTAATCATCTCATCATCCCTCAATGATGAACAAAAAGGTAAGTTATTGGATGTTTTAAAAGAGCACAAAGGAGCATTAGGATGGACCATAGCAGACATCAAAGGTATAAATCCAGTAGACTGCATGCATTACATTCACCTTGATGAAAATGCTAAATCTACTAGGGAAATGCAACGTCGGTTAAATCCTAATATGAAAGAAGTGGTTAGAACTGAAGTCCTTAAGCTATTAGATGCAGGTATCATTTACCCCATTTCTGATAGTTCATGGGTCAGTCCTGTACAAGTTGTCCCCAAAAAGTCAGGAGTCACAGTAGTTACGAATGCCGATAATGAATTGATACCAACTAGAGTAACTACAGGATGGCGTGTATGCATTGATTATAGAAAATTGAATTCTGTCACACGTAAAGATCATTTTCCTTTACCATTTATCGATCAAATGCTTGATAGATTAGCAGGCCACGAATTTTATTGCTTTCTAGATGGTTACTCAGGATATAATCAGATTCCCATAGCACCAAAAGATCAAGAGAAAACTACTTTCACTTACCCTTTTGGCACATTTGCATATAGGAGAATGCCATTTGGATTATGTAATGCACCTGCTACATTTCAACGATGCATGTTGAGCATTTTTTCTGATATGGTTGAACGATTCCTTGAAGTCTTTATGGATGACTTTTCTGTCTTTGGTGACTCGTTTGATCAATGTTTACATCATCTAACGCTAGTTCTGCAGAGATGTATCGAGAAGAATTTGGTCTTAAATTGGGAGAAGTGCCATTTTATGGTAAAACAAGGTATTGTCCTCGGTCACATCATTTCGAGCAAAGGTATTGAGGTGGACAAAGCCAAGGTGGATCTCATTTCTAATCTTCCTTCACCCAAAACAGTCAGAGAAGTAAGATCTTTCCTTGGGCATGCTGGTTTCTATAGACGTTTCATTAAAGATTTTAGCAAAGGATGTACCTTTTATCTTTAATGATTCATGTCTCATGGCGTTTGAAAAATTAAAACAATTGTTGACATCATCACCCATTATTCAGGCCCCAAACTGGAGCTTACCATTTGAGCTCATGTGTGATGCATCTGATTATGCAGTAGGAGCAGTTTTAGGACAAAGAGTTGATCGAATTCCTCATGTTATTTACTATGCTAGTATGACATTGAATGATGCACAGTTGAACTATTCAACTACTGAAAAAGAAATGCTAGCAGTAGTGTTTGCATTGGAAAAATTTCGATCTTATCTCATTGGTTGTAAAATAATTGTGTTCACAGATCATGCTGCTCTTAAATATCTTCTCACAAAGAAAGATGCAAAAGCTAGACTAATTCGTTGGGTGTTACTTTTGCAGGAATTTGACTTGGAATTCAAAGATAAGAAAGGGTCAGAAAATGTTGTGGCGGACCATCTCTCTCGTCTTCACTTTGACACAATTACAGAGCCATTAATATTAAATGAGTCATTTCCAGATGAACAATTAATGAGTGTGGAAGTATTACCTTGGTATGCTGATATAGTTAATTATCTTATTACAGGTAAACTTCCAGAGCATTGGACCAAGCAAGACAAGATCAAATTCTTTGCGGAAATAAAGAATTTCTTTTGGGATGACCCGTATTTGTTCAAGTATTGTGCAAACCAAATTGTTAGACGATGTGTCCCAGAAAATGAAATTCAGAATATCCTTTCATTCTGCCATGAACAAGCTTGTGGAGGCCATTTCAGTGCTAAGAAAACAGCGACTAAAGTTTTACAATGTGGTTTCTATTGGCCAACACTATTTCGAGACGCTTACACTTTTTGTTCTTCATGTGATAGGTGTCAACGAATGGGGAGCATTACACGAAGGAACATGATGCCACTAAATCCAATTTTAGTGGTTGAGATTTTTGACGTATGGGGTATCGACTTCATGGGACCCTTTCCCCCTTCTTTGGCCATCAATACATATTGGTTGGTGTTGACTACGTCTCAAAATGGGTAGAAGCAATTCCATGTAGAACCAATGATCACAAGGTGGTGATAGGATTTTTGAAAAACAACATTGTCTCACGCTTTGGATTCCCTCGAGCAATAATCAGTGATGGTGGTGCCCACTTTTGTAACAAAGCATTCAAAGCACTTTTGACAAAGTATTCAATCACACACAAAGTGGCAACCCCGTATCATCCGCAAACCAGTGGCCAAGTTGAGATATCCAATCGAGAAATAAAGCACATATTAGAAAAGACGGTGAGGCCAGACAGAAAAGATTGGTCATTAAGACTTGATGATGCATTATGGGCATATAGAACGGCTTTCAAGACCCCAATTGGGATGTCACCCTACAGGCTAGTGTATGGAAAAGCTTGCCACCTACCTGTGGAACTCGAACATCGTGCATATTGGGCCATCAAGAAGTTCAACTTTGATATGCAGCATGCCAGCTCAGAAAGAAGATTACAACTGGCAGAACTTGAAGAAATTCGCAATGATGCATACGAAAATGCCAAGATTTACAAGCAACGAATGAAAGTCTTTCATGACAAGCACATTATGAGAAAATCTTTCACTCCAGGTCAGAAAGTGCTTTTGTTCAATTCTCGCTTGCACCTTTTTCCAGGTAAGTTACGCTCTCGTTGGTCTGGTCCATTTATTGTTCATACTGTTTTTCCACATGGGGCAATTGAAATTAAAGACCCAAAGAACGGTGTCACGTTTAAAGTCAATGGTCAAAGATTAAAGCCATATTTAGAGTACCAAGCACATGGAGAAGACACCGAAATAAATTTAAGTGACCCACCAGATTTGAATTGATTTTTTTCTTTTCGTTGATTTGATTTTTCTTTCTTTCTTTTTATTTGTTAATTGAAATTATTTTTGCATAAGTGTGTTTGTTTTTCCATTAAGTTTTTTATCATTGTTAATCATGAGTACCATACTTAGACCGTTCCTCCTGAACATTCTTAAACCATATCAACGTGTCAAAACTCATCTCAAAAGGCAGATTCAATTTTGTAAAACACATCGCATTTGGGCTCTACAACCACCAGAGTTAGTAGCCTATGTTGAGGGTTTAGAAAGCCAACTCAGAGATATTGAGAGAAGTGTTTACGACATCCAGTTGGAGCTTGAGGTAAATTCAATACGAGGACGATTTTGATTTTCTTTGTGTGTTTTAATTTGTTTTTCTGTTTGTGTGCTTTAGTTTGTTACCCCGGTGAAGTGGCGGATAACGGTACTCCGTGACAATCAAGTCGGTTACTTCAGTTTCCCATAATAACTGATATTCTGAGGTGAAGGTATGGACAGAAACGAGATTCTAGCGAAGCTTCACAAGCAATTCCCTTCACTCCCTCAGAATGCCCTCCTTACGATCTATAAAGCCCGATCTGAACGCATGCGATTGCTCATGAGGAATAACATACCTGCAGACATCCGTTGGTTAATCGAGGCTAAAGTACGATTAGCAGGTGAGTTACCTCCTAAATTTATTGCATACATGCCTGGTTGTGGTAAAGGAAATTATGCAAGAAAACGACGAGCTCGAAGAATTTCTGTTGCTTGTCACAAGTGTGCCAGAATGATTTGCGATAGAAACCCATGTTCTTTAGGAATGATGTCTGATAACAGAGAAGATAAGATTCAATTCATTAGGGATGGCTTGAATAAGGAGTCATTGGATGATATCCTTTTATCTCTTGAAACGCATCCCAGTGGATATGTGCAAGGAGCGATTCTCCAGTTATGGCCATTATTCCAGAAAGAGCATGCACGATATAGTCTCGGGAATCTGACTATAAACGACCCTGTTTGCCTGTTTATAAGAAAACTGGATGGGAAGCCTATCCTCGACCCATAGAGGGCGTTCAAGCCGTTTCTGGACGTAAAACCAGAGGAAGATGTGAGCCACAGTCGCAACTACGTGTAAATATCCTTTTACTTTACTGTTATTTTATTTCATTTCACTGTTGTTTTATTGTTTGCATTATTGTCTTTAATAATTTTATTACTGTTTGCTTTTTCCTTTTTACTGTTTTCTTTTTGACTCGCGAGCCATGTGCTTCATGCGTTATTTGACACTAACATGTTACCTCATTCACAGCTGTGACCCACTATCACCAAGACTCTTAAATGTGATTTCTTTTGTCAAACACTCACAAATTGTTTTTGAGAAATATTCCAATGGCAGCTACTCCCAATAGACAATTCAAGAACATTTGTGTGCTTTCTGGATTTACCTATGGCAAACATAAAGAGTTCGTTGAGGCAGCCATAGATCTTGGTCGAAGCATAGCAGCGAGAAATTTACATTTGGTGTATGGAGGAGGTAACCGAGGGTTATCAAAAATGGTCTCCGAAGCAGCTTTTATCAGAGGAAGTCAAGTGTTAGGCATCATCCCAAGAGTCCTAAAACCATTGGGCAGTTCGTCTGACTCATCAACTGGAGAAGAGTTAGTCGTCTCAGGTATGCAAGAAAGAATAACTGAAATGCTTAATCATGCTGATGCTTTTGTTTTCCTTCCAGGAGATCTTGCAACACTAGAGGCACTTATGACACTAGCATCTTGGGCCCATCTGCACATCCACCAGAAACCCATCGGTTTGTTAAATGTCAATAACTTTTATGATGGCTTTATCGCATTTCTTAACCATGCAATAAAAAACTACTTCATTCCTTCTAATGTGAAAAAACTTTTTATTTGTGCTCACACTGCTAATGAGCTACTTGATATGTTACAAGCTTATAAACCGGAGCCAGACCCCTGGACCTTTGTGTTGGAGCGACCAAATAATGATGGTAACAGTAGCCGCAGTAAGAAGTACAAATTAGATTTAACTCTCCGCCTGTAAATATTTTCTTCTGTGTTGCACCACCCAGGTGATGTCTTCTAAACTCTACTTCTTTCCTTTAAAACATTGAGGACAATGTTTCGTTCTGGTTGGGGGGAGGGAATAGTCGACAATTGTGGAATCTTGGTTAAGTTTTTACTATTTTTTTGTTGTAGAAACTAACTGTTGCTAACGTTTTGTGTTGAAGATGGCTGAATATGGAGTGTAGTTACTCTAGAAACGCATCTTCATCGTTTTAAAAAAAAAAAATTGTTTTCTTCCTCTTTCTCCTTTATAAATATATATTTTCCAATTTTTGAGTCGAAGATGGCTAAATATGGAGTGTCGTGCCTCTAGAAACGCATCTTCTTAGTTAAAAAAAAAAAAATTCTTTTTCTAATAAATTTTTCTACATCATTTTCACATTTCTGCATGCATATTTTTCTTTCATGTTTAGAATAGGTTGGGGGGTAGAATGTTGTTAAAAAAAAAAAAAAATTTGTGTTATTTGTTTTAACATTGGATGACATGATTAATTTCAAATTTTATTATTTGTATTATCTTTGGTCTTAAGTGATGTTACGCTATGTTTGCTACTTTACATGTTGATGTCGGAGACAAATATGAGTTGCTTGAAGGAATGAACATGTCATAAATAAGTGCCAAGTGAGTTGTTGAGCCTATCATTTTCTTGGAGAGTAACCCTTTTGCCCATTCTCTATACAGCTTAGCAGTTTATTATTTTATACACGATCTCTACATTTCTTTTGAGTTAACCCTTTAAAAAAATGGTAAAAAAAAAAAAAAAAATGTGTGTTGCTATATTGGGAGGCCCATCTAACTAGTAGATATGGATAATTATTTAGAGCCCTAAAAGACGATGGAAAGGCCATCTTTGATCCGTTTGAGCCTTTCTAGCCATCCCTTTTATTAAATATCCATAGTTACCCTTTTTGAACCTCTAAAAAAAAAAAAAAGTTGTTGTTTCAAAAGAATAAAAATAACAACAATAGGTGAAATACACCTTGCAACTTCAAAAAAAAAAAAAAAATTCTCTGCATTTTTCTCAAACATATACTTTGTTTTCCTTATTTCCTTTCTTTGTTAGCCATATCCCTAGCCTACGTTACGTCCTAATAAAAGTCCTTAATTTTAGGGAACTATAGTTTGAAGTAGAAGCTAGTTATATGGGCTAAAAAGATGTAGTGATGCTTAAAAAAAAAAAAAAAAGAAAAAAAAAGACATAAATAAAGTGGGTTAACTAACATTTTATTTGACTTGAGATCATATTATTTCTAAGCTGAGGGCATATTTATTTCATCTTGGTGAGAGCATGTGATATCATTTCTTTATTATTTTCTCTCTCAATTACCATTGATTGGAGTGACTATGTTTATTGGGTTTTAATTTCTTTGTGAGAGTGTCACTACTTCCAGTGAGATTTTGGGGTTTGACATGTCATTCTTGAAAGTAGCTATAACAAAGTCTACTGGGCTAATTCATGTGGATGGTTGATGTGGGTGTGATGTTGCTTTAGACTAGAGATAATGCTTATACTTTTATTTGATTGCTATCATTAATCTGATTGAATAAACACGAGTGTTTCTAAAAACAAAAAAAAAAATCATTTCGAATTTGAATTTTGTTTTCGCTTTATTTGCTAGGGACTAGCAATAAGCTGGTTGGGGGGTGTGTTGAGTGCTAGAAAATACATATTTATAAAGGAGAAAACCGTCATTTTACATTTCAAGTCTTACTAACAACCCTTACTTTTATGTATTTAACATTCTTATGATTTAATTACGTGTGTTTTATTTTAATTAAGTAATTTATGTATTCTAGGGGCATTATAGTCATTTCACAATAAAGGAGAGATCAGACGGCAAAACGGACATCACTTTTGAACTCAGGACGGTCGAAAACCTTAGGAGGACCATAAAAGGAAAAATGACACTATTCACATGTACGGTACTATTCACGTACACAGTACTGTATACGTTACTGTTCACGGCACTGTTCACATAGACGGATTGATGACGTGGCATTGACTGATGAGGTGTCACGATCCTGTTGGGCTAAAATTCTTATGTACTGTTGATGGTGATGTGGCAGTATATCAGTGGACGAAAAATCTCGCGTACGGTGCATGCATCACACAGGATTAGTTTCAACCAAACCGCGTTACTGTTCATCCGGGTCAAACCGCGTTACTGTTCAAAGTCGGGTCAAACCGTGTTACTGTTCATCCGCGTGGTCAAACCGTGGACTGTTGACTGATGACGTGGCGCAATCCTGAGCGTCCAAACTATTTTTAATCCGATGGTCATGATTTACTCCATGTATCTATAAAAAGGGGGCCTCCCCCCCCTAATTTGATATCTCTAAATCCATTTTTGGGATCCATTTTCTGTAATTCCCTCTCCATCTTGTATTTTCTTCGTATTTTAATAAATTCTCATTTTGCCCCTAGTTCAATTATGAGTAGCTAATTTTCTTTTAAGCTTGGGTTGAAGGTGAAGTCTCAACATGTGTCATGGGCTTAATTTGGTAAATTTATTTTCTCTTCCCCTCTAGTTTTTGTGGATGTTTTGACTTCTCGTCGACAAATAATACTAATCTTGTCTAGTACCGCCTTGGTTTCACCAGCCCTCTAGTACAAGGTTATTATTATTTGGCACGATAAGCCCTTAGCACCATATTGATTAGAGCGTGGTTCATGAGGTGTGGATTCCCCCCTCATGATTTAATTGGCATTAATAAGGAATATTTAGCCCATGATGCATGTTGATACGGATCCAGATACCCAAGTACGTCATTTCAATAGATCTTCGCTTCAATTTATTCTCGTCATTTCAATTCCAATTTCATAATTTATTATCGCCATTTTAATTTAAGTTTTAGCATATTCCAAATCATTTCCACCAAAAAATCCAACCACTCATTTACAAAATTAATTCTATACACAATTAAAATCCACCTCCTCGTAGGATCGACACTCGTCACCATTAGTCTATACTACAATAGATTCGTGCGCTTGCGAGTACATTAAAATTTGCACAACACGGACCGAACCTTCTATTGGACCAAGTGAAAGGGTGGCCTTTAAAACCCATATCTCTCAATCCACAGAATTTGACAGCTTCTCTAAACTCATTTACATTGGATACACGCCTTTCGTTCTTCCCCGTTTTCTCATTCATCCGTAAAATTTCATTGAAATCTCCATAGCAAATCCATGGTAATGAGCTTAAGCTAGCCAATCTCCTCATTAAAGTCCATGTGTGCTGTTTTTGGTCTATTTCAGGGTGGCCATAAATTCTGGTGCCTCTCCAATAGCTACCATTTTCGGAGTGGATCACTACATCAATATGGTGGCTGCTATAGGACTTTATATCCACAACTACTTCTGAATTCCATAATAGAGCTAACCCCCCACTCCTACCTCTACAACTAACGGCAAAGCAGCTTTCAAAATTTAACTTCTTACCTATCACCCGCATCTTAGTTTCACACAAAAACACAATCTGAGGCCTGTTCAACTGGAGAATCTTTGTGATTTCACGGAATGCTCGGTCATTCCCCAAACCCCGAACATTCCAGCTTAGGACCTTCATTGCTGTGGGCGGGGCTGGTCACCAGCCACCACCCTTATCATCTCTACCTCTCTGTTATGCTGTGTCTCCCATTTGGTCATGCTCTGTGCAATTAACAGGGAGCTGTCAATGTAGTTTGCTTTGTCTATTTTCCTTTTCTTTCCGTTTGGGCTTGTCCCATTTGCATCTCCTTTGAGCCTCTTTACAATCTTTGGCCCATTTTCGTTCACTGACCTTTTTTCGATTGTTCTCGCTTGGATTTTCCATTTATGCTTTGTTGCTTTAGCCTTTGTTTTATTCAACCTCTCATCCTCTCCAAGGCTTGTCACCACACGGGTGTCTATTGGGCTCTTTTCTACATGGGCCTCATTCACTTGTGATTTCTGCCCTATTTCTCCCGCTTCTTTTTCTATCTCTTCATTTTGCTCACCTCTTATTTCTCCTTCCCTCTCATTTGAATTTTTGTTTCCCACTTCTTTTCTCTGTTTTTGAGGTACTGTATCAATGTCAGTTGGCTGCGTTGACTCTTTGAATCTTTCCTCTGACAACCTTGGGATGTCTGCCCCTTTAGTCTGCGGATTATCCAAATTTGTAGCTGTTTGTAATCAGGTCAGCCCATCTTCATCCTCGTTTACACTGCCATTGCTTCTGGTTTGGTTCTTCATCATCTCTGTTGTATCCTCTGATTTGGAATTATTAGGGACTCTACCATCTTTTTTCTCGGCTTCCGTTTTCCACCGCTCCTTGCCTCTATTCAGCCTGATTTTTTCAGCCGTTGTGAGAGCTTTCATCCATGGCCCATACGCCATTTCCTTTCTAGTTTGGTTTTTCTATTGCTTGCATTCCCTGTACTGGTGTCCTATACAGCCACAAACAAAATAAAAATCCGGCAGCCTTTCATATAGCACTGGCATAGGGATGATTTTCCCCCCAACAGTTCCTATTTCCTCTTTGTCAGCTTCCAGGTCTACCATTTGTGTGTGCACAATCCCTGATTCTTTTTCTACAGCAAGCTCCATTTCTGCATCTTCTCCAGCTTCTAGCTCCAAAATTTTTATCAATGGTTTAGTAATGTCTACTGAGATTCACAATCTGGCGTACTTGCCAAAACATTCTCCTAAAGTGTTTGTTCCCACCTCTTCCACCCTTCCAATTTCTCCCCCGATTTCTTTGATTGTCTCTTCATTCATACATAGAATAGGGATATTGTGTATTTGCACCCAAAAGGACGCATGGGTGAAAGATTGTTTGTTTATCTCACCAATGCCTCTTGGCTCAACTAATACTATTAATGCTCTATCAAAATGCCATGGCCCCCCTGCTAGTATATTCCTCTTGTCTGCTTCTGCTCCGAATTTGAACAAGAAAACATTTTCCCCCATTTCTTCAATCTGCACTTCTCGAAGGGTTTTCCACACTAGGTGTAGGGCTGCTCTTAAACCCCCTATATTGATTTCTCTATTCAAAAGCACCTTCCCCAACAGACATCCCTCCGCTAACTTCTGGCCCATCATCTTCATTTTGTTTTTAAAAGATACTCTACCTCTTTTTTCTCCCTCCAATGATATTTCTTGGCATCTCCTTATCAATTCGTCGGTGTCCATTACAAGTGCAAAGACAACTGTGCTACTGAACTTGAGAAGATCTTTAATAATTCTTAAAAAACAAGACTGATCCTAGGAAAAAGAAGGAAAAAGAAAATAAAACAACACCCAACTTTTGTGAGTGACAACTTTAGTCATGTAGACTCACTCTTAACTCTCATTCTGTTTCTCTAAGAGAGCCAGAGAGAGACATCTTACTAGCCTTCCTTGTATCTTAGTAACACAACTTGCAAGCGGGCTAACAACAAAATTTCTTAATGTTTCAAAAAAGATATTTACACCCCAATTTATTATAATTTTACCATTATACCCTTCTAGCATTTAAAAAAAATTAGTAGATTATCCAATTTGTCTATATATTGTTAATAAAATTATAAATAGACTAATTGGATATTATAAAAGAAATTATAAATATGCCCTCATTGCCCAATTCCTCTATTTAAATTTTTATCAATAACCAATTTTCAAAAAAGACATCTATACACCTAAAAAAATTGTAAATAAATTATAATTTTAAAAATAAAATTAGTTATTAATAACCAATTTTTTTTAAACTTTAAACTTGTATATTTAACAATTATCCACATGTCAATCATTTAAACTTGTACATTTATAATCAATTTTTTATGTTATTTATTATGGTATTAATAACCAATTTTATTTTTAAAATTATAATTTATTTACAATTTTTTTTAAGTGTGTAGATGTCTTTTTTGAAAATTGGTTATTAATAAAAATTTAAATAGAGGAATGAGGCAATGGGGGTATATTTATAATTTTATTAACAATATATAGATAAATTGGATAATCTAATAGTTATTTTATATGCTACAAGGGTATAATGGTAAAAGTATAATAAATTAGGGTGTAAATATCTTTTTTGAAACATTAATGAGGATTTTTGTCCCTTTACCTAAACGTTGGGGGTATGTTTGTCCTTTTCTCTTTTTTAATAAAAAAACATAAATGTCGAGTGTTCAAATAAAAGAATTTATTTTAATCATATATGGAAAAGATAACTAAGAAACTCCGTCAAAAAGTCTTGAGCATCTCATAAAAGTAGTTTGTGGGCTTTCAGTGGAAATTAATAACCACTTTTAACAATTTCTGCATTAGTCATTGAGGGTATGTTTGGCACGTGGTATTGCATTGTATTATCTTGTGGGCCCAACATTAGTTAAAATATACCTGTGTTTGGTGATCAAATGGATTGCATTGAGCAGCATTACAATGCAGCTTTTGCCGCATTATCAAAACCCGCGCCACCCCCCCCCCCCTCATGATTAGGCTGTATTACTGACTTTTGAACCTTTTTTTTACTTTATAATAATAGTAATAAAAAAATAAAACTTTAATTTAATAGAATATTATACAATATTAATTTTTATTTTTTTATTTTTACATTATAATTTATTAATAAATTTATAATTGAATATAATTAATAATAAATACTTAAATAGTATATAAAAATATAATATAACATTACATTATTTAATTAAGTTACAATAATTAATATCTATAAATTAAATATTTTTAAATAATTTAATAAACTAATAATACATATTTAAATAGGAATAAAATTGAATAATATTAATTTAGAATTAATAATAATAATATAAATAGTATTATTACATATACTACAGAACTCTTACTTAGATTATTTAGTACAATTTATTTTGGTCGTGTTTATGTTACAACAATTGTAACACTAAATATAATATAATTAAAATCTAATGCAGTACAGTGTAACACCAAATATTGTATAGTATTATTATAATACAGTGTTAATGTAATACAACATAATACAAAATACTAGTATTATAATAATGCAATACAACATAATACAATACAGTGTGCCAAACGCACCCTGAAGATTTGACTGGAAGTGACTTTAAATTAATTAAGAATGCAATTTCATCACTGTAAAAAAAAAATACATTTAACATCGACTAATCTATAACTGTAATAAAAGAAAATGTATTTGATATAGACTAATCTATAACATAAAAAAACAAATATTGATAATATCGGTTTGTGTAATGTTGATGTTTTATGAACATTCGTACGTACCTTCTTTTTTTTTTTCGAATCACTCGTACGTACCTATTTGATAAAATTGAACGACCATCTCTTAAATTTTATATCTAATTTCTATATAAATCTTGTTTTAGTTGCAGCCGATACTTGCTTCTGAAATTTGAAACCCCACATGTCAGGAAACCATTGCGACCACCTTGCAGAGGTTCTTAAATCAGCTCCTCAAAATATATATTTAATGCCATAATTAGCACCAATACACATATTGAGAGATTGTCAGTTTCTTCCGCATTATAATCAATACATACTATTTACTTTTATATTATTTTTATAATAACTAATAACACCCGATAGCATAATTTTACAATATGAACTTTATTTTTAAATACATTTTTAGTCATATTTATTATAAATTAAAAAATCATATAAATAAAAATTAAAATTAAAATTAAAAACAAGAAATATATATTTTGATGTGAAAAGATATTAATACTAAACGTCTTTGTACATTTCTATTTTATAAACAATTTATTATAATAAATATATTATAAAATGACAAAAAAATTATTATAGAAAACTTAAATGATAAATAAAAATTATTATAAAATGAATAATATTATGTACTTTTTACATTTAATTTTAAAATATTGTAAAATATTTATTATAAGAAAAAGTTTATAAAATAGAACAAAAAATATTTTATTATTAATTTTTTATTTACGTCAAAACATAGATTTCTTATTTTTTAATACTTAATTTCCATTCATAAGATTTATTTAATTTATAATAAATATGGATAAAAGTGTATTTAAAAATAAGGATAAAATTATAAAATTATGATGTCAGGGGATGATTGGCTTGATAACAGTAGGGAGGAAGTTGGCAATCTCCTCCCACATCCCTCCCCTCCCCTCCCCTCCCCCCACAAACACACACATACATACATATGTATATATATATAATACAGTGTTATATATGTTCTAATCCAGGATTCTACACACACACACACACATATAAGATTATGAATTTATTAAAGTTTGAAAAAACTATATTAAACCGCATGGTTTAATAACTTTCCTAAACTTTAATAAAGTCCAAGATTCTTAGATTAGAACATATATATATAGAAATGTTCTAATACAAGATTTTAAAGTGTGGGAAAGTCTGGAAAAATTTTAAACCGCACGGTTTTAAAATTTTCCTAGACTTTCCCGCACTTTAAAATTCTGGACCAGAAAACTACTATCTATATATATATATAGGATATACAAATGTAATCAACAATTTCCTTTGAGTAGATATGCATCTCATTTTAGATGACTTTTGAAATTCAAATTTAATTTTTTTTTATAAATTTCAATTTATTGTTATTTTTACAGTTAGTTTTTCAAATATAGTTGGTAGTAAACAAATTAACCTTCTTTTCTTTCTATTGTTAATTTCAATAATTATGAAATTCTTAAAGGGAAAAAGAAAAATAAGTTAATGTAAAGAAAAAAAAACTCTAAAGAAACTGGAATTTTTTTTTTTCTTTTTTGAAGACTTCTTGTAAGAGATTGCTCATATATTGTGGATAAAATTGAATTGCTAATACTACACTCAATCTCTAACATTTGTCGGTTCAGGAAAATGAACACTCCCCCCCTTTCTGTAAATGTTAATTAATTAGTATTTTTTATGTATAATTTATATTTGGGCCCCATATATTCATTGCTTTTCTGTTGTAGCCAACTCCAATTAATTTGTAATTTCTCTATCACGGTTTTTATTGACATTCTTGGTCCTCAAATTAGGGGATAAATCGGATTTTACTCTAGACCTCAGAGATAACGCTGAAAATTTCTCTTATAAGTGTGACAATCTTGTAAGTTATGATGAATGCTTAAATGCTATTAGGATGCGTTTGGCACACTGTATTATATTATGTTGTATTACATTATTTTAATATTGGTGTATTGTATTATGTTGTATTGCGTTAGCATTGTATTATAACAATGTTGTATAATATTTGGTAATGCACTATATTGTATTAATTTTTAATTAGATTATATTTAGTGTTGCATTGTATTATATTAATGTTTTGTGATTAATTAAATTAAATAATTAAAAAATAATATTTATTAATACTTAGAAAAATAATAAATAGTAATTGTTGAATTCCAATCCAACGTTTAAGTCAACCCCTTCATAATGCAGGGAATTTAAATCCCTCGATAATAGCTGTGGCCGTATATCACATGTGAATCTACTTCGCACGTCATGTCACTCACTTCTTAGAAAATTCAGTCAATCCTTGTGCATTGAGTTTTTCAAATTGATGTTGGAAAATTGTAGTCGTGCTGTGAAGGTTTGTTCTTGGTAGATTCGGTGAAGCTGAAAAGCATATATTAAAAGGGCTAATTTGACAAAAGAAATTATTTACTTATCTTTTAATTGGACTTGTCGGAATTAATAAATCCTTTTTTTTTACTCTATATGTCCTTGACACGGTCTTCCAAAATAATTCTAGATTTTTTATTTATTTTTAAATTCCTTTCATTAATTTTTAATTGCTTTGTCTCTTTAGTTGCAATCAAAGTGTGTTTTTATCCAGTAAAATTATTTGTTGTGTTGTGTTTATATTATTTCAGGATTGATAGAGTCTAATTGTACTCCTGATCTCTGTTAGGTTCAAGCTCTTTGTAAGCTTATAATTCTATTTAAATTAGCACTACCATTAATATAGAGAAGTCTTGATGAGTACGAGTTATGCTATGCTTACTCATTAAGTTATTTATACAGTTTATTTATATTTCAACTAATGAGTAAGTATAATATTATTACTTGAATATAAGAATAATATTATGCTTTCTCAGTTAAGATAGTTTGTATCTCAATTGATATGCCACTATTAAAATTTTGCCATTTGGATGAAAAATTGTAACTTTGAGCTGTATATGAGAGGTGTTGAACCATTGAAGTACCAACAACATATTTTCAAAAAATTTGCCGGTCAAATTAACCTGTTACCATCAATTCTTTTTTTTTTTTGGGGAAATTTACAACAATAGCCAAAACAATTAGGCATTTTTCAACTTTAACCCCTCAAACTTTTTTCTATCAACATTAGCCAAATCACCAAATTGTGGACGAAATTGCCCTCCTCATTCTCACGTTTCCCTCAAGCAAATTCCTCCCCCTCTCACCAAAATCGTATCACCGGAAGTTGTATAGATCGTCGGCGGCGGCGTAGATCGGCAGCATTTCAACCCACAGCGGCTGAAATTGAAAACCCTAGGTGAGTTGTTATTGCCATTCTTGTTGTTGTTGATGTTGTTGATGTTGTTGCTGTTGTTGTTGTTGTTTGGGTTGTTGTTGTTGTTTGGAATGTCGTTGTTGTTGGTGATGTGGTGTTTAATGGCGGTTTTTGGTGGTGTGGTGTTGTAGATGCATGTGGGTGAGATGCGCGCAGCGCGTACGACAGGCGCTGTGTCGCGCGCCAGATGCGCAAGCCGCGCGCATCTCGCGTGCCACAGGCGCTGCGTCGCGTGCCAGATCCCCAAGCCGCGCACATCTCGCGTACAATAGGCGCTGCGTCGCACGCGAGATGCGCGCAGCGTGCCAGCCTGCGCGCAGCAACTCACGCGCACAGCTCGCGCATCCCACGCCCGCCTGTCGCACCAAGAGGCAGCACCTCTTGTTGCTGCCTCTTGGTGCCCGTCGCACTATGAGACAGTGCGTGGTGTTGCCTTTATTTTTTTTCTTTTATTCATAATTTATTAACATGTCTTTTTACTTGTACCAGATAAATGGGCAAATCAAAAATAGCATTGCATAACCCACCCGGACCGATGAAAGAATCGGGAATGATGAAGATACCTTATGTTGATCACTTTCCCAACCGTATCACGAGTATGTGCAAGTTAGATGTCGTTGTTAATGCCATCCGGGAAAAATTAACAAGGCAACAGTTGAAACTATTCAAAGACAATATATTTGGGCATTTCCTACAGTGTCGGAGCTATCCGTTCAGTGGCGTAATTGTGCATAATATTTTACTTCGGCAAGTGTCCCATGGCGATGGAAAAGGCAAAGATGAGTTATGGTTTCAAGTTGGTGACCATTTGATACGGCTATAGATTGGAGAGTGGTGCCTAGTAACTGGACTTTGCTATGGCAAAAATGTGTTCCTGACGAAGCATAAAACAATGCATAGGTTACTTAATAAGTACTTTGGCGGCAGGAATCGCGATTTAAATCTTGGCCAGTTCGAGGAAAGATTTATGAACTTAGACTTCAAGACTATGAATGACACTGATGCGCTAAAAATCGCCATGTTTTACTTTGCTGATAGAGTACTACACGGAAGAAAGGATCATTGTCAAATCAATTTCATTTTGCTTAATGAGGTAGATGACATAAATCACTTTCGAAGTATTCCGTGGGGTCGTTTGTCATGGGAAACAATATATAAGGGCATTGATAATGCATTGAACGGCAAAGCCAATAAATTTAAGAGGGCAAACACAGAAAATCCCTTGCATAGAATTGAGAAATACAATTTTTATGGCTTTACGTCTGCAGTGCATGTAAGTGAAGAATTTTTTTTATAACTTAGTTTTGTTATAATAAATATTTAATGACACGTTTTTTACTTCATATCTTTCCTTGTTGAAGGCATGGATTTTTAAAGCGATTGGAGAACTACCATTAGAGTGGGTGGATAAAATTAGGAGGAAGGGTCCTCGGATCGTGCGATGGAAGCCCGTGGCTTCTTCAAATATTAACTTCGGCGAAGTGTATTCATACCTCAATGAGCGTCTTGTAAGTCATTTATATGTATGTCTGTATATAACTGTTACATAATATATGGTTATACTAATTGGAAATTTGGTAATCTTTACGACATGATGGCACCATTTTCGAAACCCTCAAACCGGATGCAAAGGAGAGAGCCACAAATTATTGGAAGAGTATCGAGGATTACGTGCCATATTTGCCAAGTTGGGTCCGTAATGTGGGTATCCTCTACAGTATCATTGAAAATCGGATGCAAAGTCATTTATATGTTTGTTTTTTTGGTATTTACTGTTTTCTGTTTTACTTGGTACAGCACCAGCCTTCAATCAATGCGCCATCCATTACAGGGCCAAACGAGGTGGATCCTGACCCCACGAGCCAAATAGGATTGCAGCAGAGTCCTGTTGAGGATGCCGGTGCTACCGACGACCATTATGAATCCGTACATGATTCAGATGATAGAAATGAGCCAGAGGTAACTTCTGTTATCCTGAACATTTACAATGCACATATACCTATCCGGCATTTTGTCATTACTTTCTTATTTGCATAAATTGTAGGCAAGGACTAAGTTCCGCAATGATTATTTCATTCAACGACTGGATAAAATAGAGTCTTCCATTCACGAGTTGAGGTCGGAACTTCAGACTGGACACAGTTCCATTAACGAACTGAAGTAAGAACTTATGGCGGAACGCAGAGAAGCACAACAATATAGAGCAACGGTCATGGGGTTTATGAATTCGTTTGGCGTGGGTGCTTCAAAGGGCGCGTACGGTGATTCTCCGTTTGGCCCCTCGCACACGGTGAACAAGTTTCATATGCTTTCGTTATATTATTATGATTTCAAACCCAAAATTATGTTAATATGTTCATCTCCTCAAAACAACAGGCCCCAGATGGCTATGGTCCGAACATTGATGCTGGCTATGCTATGCATACTGATGCTGGTAATGACGACGCGCACACCCCTATGTCCTTGTACAGTCTATATGGGGACATAAGTGATGACAGTGTACAGATATTCACGGAGGCACCTCCCGGAGTTAGTAAGTTTGGGCGTCCGTACCGACTGTCGTATATATTTGGCAATCCTTACTTCATTTCTCCTTTCAAGAGAGTTAGGAATGTCAGGCCTCTACCCGCACTCAACATTACGGACTATGAAATTGATGAAAGATCGAGTGTGGATATGAATTCGCTTAGGGGACTAGACGACTCAAGGATATGTGAGGAGTTTGATCAGTGGTTTGCCGGCAACATTTCCGTGGATCGGCCTGTCCAACAGTCTCGAAATTTCTTTGAAATACTCATGGGCAATGCTTCGATGGGGTGGCTTGGTGACGAGGTAAGTGTGTTTAATGGTCAGTACATTACAATACACAACAATATTTCCACTGCCGTGGATAATGATATAAATTTACTTGGTTTAATCCCTTCACAGCATATTCACACGTATTACCGCTTGATCAGCAAGAAGCAACGGCGGTTTCCAAATGCACTACCGCAGCGCGTCACGCATACAGATACATACTTTTAGGCATGTTTCCGAACTCTATAATCATTAACTATAATTTCGATGTTTTAAATATCTCAAAATGTTATTAATTTTCTACTCATCGTGTAATAGGTGTTCCTAAAGCAATTATGGAACAATGGTAGTTGTGATGTCCATCCATTACAATATGGCAGCAACTTGAATAGCTATATGGATGGGCAGGAAGCTCTCATGTCCAAACCGTTTACGGACGTCAATATGGTAAGAATTATCACTCAATCTTATGGTAATTGTGTATAAAATATACTAATTTAGCAATTTATTTATGTAGATATTCATCCCTATGAATTTGGGCGGCGATCATTGGGTACTAGCTCGAGCAGACCTTCGCGCGAGGAGGATGTGGATTTACGACTCGTTGGTTACCTTTTGCAAGGACAAAACATATTTGCGTTAATTCAAACCCTTTCAGGTCGTCTTCCCTCAATGGCTTTAAGATGTTGGATTCTACAACATTCGACCTGAGCTGCAGAGTGCCGACCCTTGGAAAGTAAGAATCGTTAAGGATGTGCCCCAACAAGAAGCTGGAAGTGGTGATTGCGGTGTATTTATGTTGATGTTTACAATGTATTTGATGTTCGGGCTAAAACTTAATTTTGATAGTAGCCACGGGCATTACTTCAGGAAGAAAATTGATGTAGATATATTCACGGGCGATATTGCCTTGTAAGTCATTGTATTGTATTAAGACTTGATGTATGGATGTAGATTGTTTTTCTAATAGATATAAACTTTTGATATATTCATATATTTAGCTATAAGTAATTATTGATCTACTTTAGTACTCATTATGCAAATGAACATAACATAATATACCTCATTACATATAATTGTAATATTAATTATAATAAGAGTTCAGAATCCATAATTAGTTACAATGACACAGTCAGTTTGGATTCGACACAATGGGATTTTTACATCTCTTGCGGTTATGACTTGGTTGGTTGCATCGATCGCATCTCACAGTTCTTCGGTTCACATCCTCACCGATAGAAGGAATTCTTAACTCTGGACGACGACCAGGTGGTGGTGCTTCGATCGGTGGGTTAACTCTGATTTCCTGGATTTCTTCTGGAATGTCCCAATCTGTCATGTCCCCAACCGGCTCCACTGGTTCTGCATATGCCATGACCAATGAATCTTTAGAGTAATAATCAGAGCAAAGACATATGTAATCCACACGGACGGTCAGACAAGTAGCAATTGCATGCGCACAAACAAGCTGATCGAGTTGGAATACTCTACAGGAGCAAGTTCTTTCATGAATGTCAACAATCATTTCCTTCATACCACTACCCAAAACATGAAATCGATATTGAGACACTGGCCGAACGGTCATTCTTTCGGCCAAAATTCTCTTTTCGCTGACTATCTCATCTGCCCACGTTGTTAGACGAGTGCTCATTGATTCAGCCACAATTTTTCTATCATAAAACCATTGCTGTAATGTTTTTCTAAAGTGATCAACAAGATGAGTAACAGGAAATTTTCGCGGTTCCCTCATTAAAGAATTCACGCTTTCCGCAATGTTGGTGGTAAGTATGATGTATCTCCTACCTTCAAATTCAGACATTTCCCAATTACACGTGCCCACATTATTCTCTAAGTAATCAGCCGCACTCGAGTGGAGCATCCACAACCCTTCAAGTTGTCTTTTAAATTCTTCGTGTCCATATACCTTTGCTGCATTAATAAAAGCTGGCTCGAATTGATCCCAAATAGCTTTGGACATCCTGAATTTAGACTTAATGTTGCCTTTGACATGGTAAAAACAAATTCCATGACCAGCAGTGTGAAATGCTTTTAAAACGGCTCTCTTGATGGAAGTGCATCGATCAGAGATAAATACTAACTCTGGCCTATCGCCAATCACTCCGTGTAACTTCGTCATAAACCATTCTCAAGTATCATTGTTTTCTGAATCCATGACCCCAAAAGCTAACAGATACAGTTTATTCTTACCATCTAGACATGTTGCTACAAACATGCTTCCACGATATAGGCCCTTCAAATGAGTGCCATATACAGCGATCACAGGCCTTATGTACTGTGTGAAACCCTTGATGGAAGATCCAAGCGTAACAAAGTAGTATAAGAAATTATCATCTCCATCCCGCTGGAGGTGTGTCACTGTGCCCTCATTCGCTTTGGTCAAAACGTGAGAGTATTTGGGAAGTAAGTTGTATGACTCTGCAGGGTTCCCTCATACTATTTCAAGACCTACTTCTTTAGCCCGATATGCTTGCTGATATGTTAATTGGACCCCGTATTCTTGCTGCATGTCTGCTCTAATGTCATTCGACGTGTATATCCGCTTATCCTGAATAAATTTATCCGCGATAAGATGACCAACAACCCGACTCCTAACTTGACGGAAGCCACTAGGCAAAACCTCATTAGAGCACGTATGAACATTGTCAACTCTTCTCACTACCCAAGGAACATTATGTTCATCCGAACCTCTCGTTGCGCGAAGACGCCAATTACATGATTCCGAAGAACAGTGAGCCTCAAAGCGTGTCGTTGTGGACCGTGCAATCTTGAAATCAAACTTTTCCCGTAAGGCCACTTCGCGCAATTCCAGTATTAACTCATTCTTCTCAGCGAACAACTTTCCCACACCAATGTCAGCAGAATTACAGCTTCTAACTAAGTCTGGAGCAACCAAGTTTGAAGGCAAAACTGGAGCAAGACTCACCAGGAGATCAACTGTTGTCCTCCTCCTCGAACGGGCCATCGGAGGAATAGGTCGGTTCTCTCTATTGTTAACAGGAATATCATACTGATGCTCATCCTCATCATTGATAGGAATATCGGAATGACCAGTGTCCCTATCATCAACTTCAGTATTGGAGTTCATGCCTTGCACATTATCAGCTTTTGTGTTGTTGATGTCATAACCAGGATCATCATAACTGCGGAACTCATTATTTTGAAATGGAGAGTAATGTTGCCCTAACGATGTCCTTAATGGTAACACATTATCTTCAACATCCGCTAATGTAATGCCATTATCATCAATAGTGTCATTATTTTCGTTGACTGATAAGTAATGTTGTTGGAACGACATTTGTTGTGGTAACACCTCTTCCTCAATATCGGGGACAGACTCATTTGCTCTAAACGAACTTTCACTTTCCACTAGTGGCTCAGGATTTTCAGCCGGAACTCGAGGATGTGTAGTGACAAATATAGAGATGCATCCATAATTGACCACATCAGAGGTCATGTGCAGCACAACATTAACCATTTCATCATTAAATATATCCATAAGTAGTGAACATGCACGATACATTGTGTTACTAGATCTCAAAGTTTTCTTCATCGACAAACTATATTCATTAGGATTTATCTGTAAAACTTCATACACCCTTGCCATAAATTGCTCAAACGTACAATCTTTCTGAACTAAAAATGATGTATTCGTTGAATTCATGTACTCCATACGGCCATCTGCTAATGTCTCCCACCAACCGTCGTAACATAATTGAAGTACAACGGAATCCATTAAACCTAAAAAAAAAAAAACAAAAGAGATAAGATTTCACGCTACAAAACCTAGTAAAAATGAATATGCAGTACATTTATGTGGATGAAATGAAGTATACAATTTTGGATTTACTTCGTCTCATCGTAAGCTTCGAAACGATATATTATACGCCTAAAACGGACACATGTAGCCCAAGTTATTACTTTCGGAAAATAACTTAAATTTAGTGAGATAGGCAGTGGGATAGGTGCCTGTCTCACATAAAACCAGCACATTTATGTGAGACAAGCGCCTGTCCTACTTGCCTGTCTCACATAAAACTAGTGGTAATAAGTGAGACAGGCGTTTGTCCCACTTGCCTGTCTCACATAAAACCAGTGGTAACAAGTGAGACAGGTGTCTGTCTCACACGCCTGTCCCACTTGCATGTCGCACATATTTTGGTGAGACAGACAAGTGGGACAGGTGCATATCTATGTGAGACAGGTGTCTGTCTCACTTGTTCTGGGCTTTTGTTTTACTCGATTTTTCAGGGGTTTCAATGATTATTTTCATTTCTCAACTCAAACTAACTACTTTAACAAGTCACATTGTTTTGTTAATGAAAAATAACAATATTTGCAATAAAAACTCACTTCAATTTCGAACTCAAATGATAAAATCACTAGATTAAAAGTTTAGGTTATGGTAAGAGTATAAACTAACCTTAAGAAGCTCTCCAATTGATAATTATATCTTCAATTATGTAATGCTTGTTTGATGAAATTTGCTAATTTATTGAGAGTGATGGAGTTTGTTGAGTGATGAAGTTTGTTAAGTTGAAAAGAGAAAAGTGGTGGAAGTACTGGAATTGAAAAGGGAATAGTGGCATGCCTTTGTAAATTTGATGAAAATGATGAGGGTAATGTAGTCCAAAAATAGGGTGTTTGCCTAGTTATGATAGAAAAAAGTTTGAGGGGTTAAAATTGAAAAGTGCCTAATTTTTTTGGCTATTTTTGTAAATTTTCCTTTTTTTTTTTGGGTTACAAAATAACATTTGTATTTGAAATAGTCGTTTTGCTGCTGTAAACTTTTATAAATGAAGGGTAAAGAATACTTATGCTCTTAAGGTTTGAGAAATAATTATGTAGACCCTCAAGTTTTCAACAAAAGATATTAAGACCCCCTTTTGACTATTAATATCCTTTGAATATATTAACTCAAAAAAATTGACTACAATATTTTATAATAAATAGAAATATAATATTAAAATAATTGTAACAATATATACATTTTAAAATAATTTCAAAATTTATAAAAAATATTTTAGTACTTTACAATCTTAAATGTTACAATAAATAAAACATAAAATTAAAATAAATATATAAAATTAAAATTATTTTTAATATTATATAAAATAATTTAATATTATTAATAAATGAGATATATTTTATTAATTCTAATATATATTTAATAAAAATATTTATTAACAATTTTTGTAATAAATACAAATAAATTATTAAAATAAATAAAATAAATTATATTTTAAAAATTATTTTATATATTATAATATTATAATATCATTAGTGTACTAGACAAATTAAACTATTTAAATTATATTTATATTTATTAAAAAAATTTAAAATCATGTTCTTTAGTTACTATATTAATAGTATTATAGTTAAAAGAAAATCTTAATATCCCTTATTAAAAATTTAAGATATACATAACCATTTCCCCCAACAAGTAAGCTTATTGTTATTTTATGAAAACACCAAATCAATATACAGAGAAAGCTCACCTTTTCGCATGTCAGTAAAACTGCAGAAGTGTCAGCTAGCAGGTTTCTAGCTGCCGCCTTCGAAGAACAAAGAAGAGCAGTAGCCCCTACGGGACATAAGTGACGGAAAATCGGGAAATTTACAGTAATAACCATTAAAGTTTTGATTTTTTTCATCTTAACCCCTCAAAAATATTTCTATCAACATTAGCCATAAAACAACTTCTGAGACCAAAATACCCCTCCTTCATCTCTCCCCCAAAAAACTTGTTCTGTGGCCAAAAAGCTTGATTTTTTTTTAAAAAAAAAAAATCTAATCTTTTGCGGCTTGTTGCATGATTTTAAGATGGAAAATTTGTCAAGTTGTATTCTATCAGCATTATTATTATTAATGCTTTCACCTGCAAAATCCATTGATATTCATTCCCCCTTCCATAATCTTCGTGCCCAAATTGCTTCTAACTTTTCTCGACTTCGACACGGGTGAGAGATTGCTTTTCCTTTCACCTTTTTGTTTTCTTCCGTTTAGCTTCATTATTTAAAAAAAAAAACCGAAACAGAACAGAAACAAAAGCTTCAGCCCGCGGCCACCGTCCAAGGCTACCGGCTCTCGTTTTCCGTCACCGATCCGGACGCAACCACCACTAAACGGATCATAAATCGCCGGCCATCAAACCCCAAGCATCGGACACCGTTGATTAGCCACAGATCGCCGGAAAAACAACCAAAACAGCCGCGCCAACCGTGCCGTCATTCACCGGTTTCCGCCGCGATTTAGCCAGCACCACCGTAATCAATCCACTCCTCTCCACGAGCTCAACCTCTTTCGTTATTCCCCACCTCCGATCGACCAACCCATCGCCGGAATCTAAGCATCACCAAACAGTTACAACTTATCTCAAATTTCCGGCCAAAACGCCACCGTTTCCGACGAATCACAAACATCATCATGAACAACTTCAAGTTTTGGTGCGACAGGCACCCTGTCATCAGATTCATCCTCCGACTCAGATCAATAAGTTTGAAAATAACTCATGCCACGATGCCGATTAGTTTTGGTCTGTAAAGAAGGGTAATTTAGGGAGAAAGGCTTGTGTTTGGCTAATGTTGATAGAAAAAAGTTCAGAGGATTAGTTGCAAAAATAACAAAATATTTATGGTTATTTTCGTAAATTTCCCCGGAAAATCTTAGTGCTCATTAATTCATTGGACAACGATCACTGATTAATATTTTCTTGTTGCTATTTATAATGGGAAATTTACACCAATAACCATAAAAATTTTTGTTTTTTTCATCTTAACCCCTCAAACAAATTTCTATCAACATTAGCCATAAAAGAACCGTTGAGACCAAATTACCCCTCTCTCTCATCTCCCTTTCCTCTTCCTCTTGCCTTCTTCTCTCCAGTTCTCTACTAATTTCAGCATCCACCTCTTTTTTCTTCTTCTCTCTCCTATAATCCTCGTAATCGTTCGGTCTAGCGGGGTCGTGCTCCTTGATTACGGTCGAAGTGACGTCAACCAATGCCGGTTGCGGCAGCGCTACCACGTCGTCGGGTGAAGGTGCGATTGCAGGTGAGGAATGGGGTCTAGTCGGGAGAGAATTTTGGGTGGTTTTGGGTTTGGATTGGGGCTTGAGGATGGTTTGTGGTGGCACGAAAATTGACCAGACAGTGGTGGTCGTGTTGGTGGGTTTGTCCTCATCGGAGGGTGGAGGTAGGTCTCCGTACAGCCCGCTTAGCATTTCGCAACGTGGCTTTTAATGGAAAATCTCGGGGAATTTGAATTCCAAAATTGGATTTTGGAGAATTAAAAAGCTGATTTTGTTTTGTTGTTTGGGTTGTCGGATGAGATTCGATCTGAGGTAGAAGAAGATATTACATACGAATAAGAAGAGACGAACAAAGACGAAAGGACTGGCGAAAACAAACAAATACTGAGGTAGAAGAAGGCAACCTGTCGCACCAAGACTTGGGCCTGTCGCACCAAACTTCTTTTCGTTTGTAAAAAAGGGTAATTTGGGGAGAAAAGCGTGTATTTGGCTAATGTTGATAGAAAAAAGTTGAGAGGGTTAATTGTGAAAATAGCAAAAACTTTATGGTTATTTTCGTAAATTTCCCATTTATAATAGGTTTAGGAAGCAAGCTAATTTAGTCGGTCAAATTTTATGAGTTGAAATGAGAGGTCTAAGCTCAAACCTCACTCAGTTGATAATAAGTTTAAATACATTCGTGCTATGCTTAAAAAAAAAAAAGTAAAGAAAAATGCCGCCAGACCCATGTGATTTACTTAAATAATTAAATTTTGTTTTTTTTTTTTTATAAAAAGAATGTTCTAAAGGAGAAGAACTAGAGGGGCACAAAACGGGGGTGTGCCACCCCATACATATCCGAATGCAAAAATAGAGCTCCAACCTAAAGGGACAGAATTAAAAAAATGCACTCCAACTAGGGGTGTTCAGAATCCGGTCCGATCCGCTCAATCCATTCGATCCGTAAAAATTCGGTCCGTAAAAATTTGATCTGTGGATTGGTGGATTAGATTGGATTAAAAATTTAAAAATTCACAACCGGTGGATTGGATATGCATTCACTTCTGTAAATCCGCAAAAATCCGTCAATCCACAAAAAAAATTTATTTAATTAAAAATTTTATAAATATGACATTACTAATAAATAAGTAAGTTAAATGTAATTACATACTTATATTAACACCATAAGATACCTTATCCATTATTCAAAAATAACATAAATAATTAAAATATACAAAGATAAGTTGTAAAAATTCTTAAACAAAATAAAAAATTATAAACCAAACAAAATATTTATCCTAAATGCCACTTCACCGAAGCAGCCACTAAAAAACAAAAAACCTTGACTTCTTAAACTTTCCCGTCACAAGCACACAAAAACCCCTTGACTTCCTATCCTTCCCTGTCACAAGCACAGAGCCACCAGCACCCAATGTTTCTTAGTAGCTTTAAACTTCTCCTTCGGCCATCTTCTCCAACGATTCTTGATCTTTGTGCAAGCAGCCATTTGAACAAAATTATTTTATTTGTTAATTTTTTATTCAATAAAATTATTTTATTTGTTATTTATGTCAATTATGTTTATTTAGTTCATGTTAAAGTACGAAATACAAATTGGCAACATACATTTTTCTTTTTGATGTGTCATAATTTGATATTTTAAATGTATTATTATAACTTTAATTGAACAATTAATTTTGGTGTATTATATTTTAAAACTTTAAATGTATTATTTTATCTTCATTTGAACAATTAATTTCGGTGTGTTGTATTTTAAAACTTTAATGCATTATTTTAGATTTATTTAAATAATTAATTTATTTAAATCTTATTCAATTTTGAATTTGATTGATAGTAAAATTATTTTTATATTACTTTTTTTTATTTTATTAGTTCGTGGATTGGACCGAATGAAAAATTTGTAATCCGCAGATCAATCCGCAAAATGATGGATTGGACATGAATTGAGTCAAATCCCCATCTGATCCACAAACATATGGATTGGATTTGGATTGAGTTTAACCAATCCGTGGATTGGATTGGATTGAAAATTCATAATCCGTAAAATCGTGGATTGGATATGGATTGATGTCCGATCCGTGAAATTCGATCCGCGAACACCCCTAACTCCAACAGGCAATCTCAATGCATACTTAAATAATTAAATTAACTCTTCTAGTTTCATAATTAGTCGCACATACATCTATTTTCCTATTATAACCTTTGATCATAACAACCTAAAAATTACTTTATAATGAATATAATTTTTAAATATTAATTTTGAAAAAAAATGAAGATACTATAAGTTTTAATAGCATTGACAACAACTAATATTTACCAAAGTTATAATTTTTAGAATTGGACTATTGGCACCCCTCTGATTTCCTCATGAAACCCCCTTTTTAGTTATATTCATTTTATTTTCGAAAATGCCCCTTTTTTTAGGTACACTTTTCTAAGTTCTCAATTTTCATTTGATTTGTTTTATTGTTAAAACTGAAAGTATTATTGTGCTATTTTTTAATTATTTTCAATTTTATTATTACTCTACACACAAATTAAAAAGTTTTATGGGTGATAAGTTTTTTAGTTTTAATCATTGGCTGAAATAATACATATTTCAAATTATAATTTCAAAGCAATTTTAAATATAAAAATATTTAATCAATAAGAAATCAAAAGAGAATAATAGATTATTTTAAATTTGTATTATTTATTTTAGTTAGATAAGAAGTAACATATAGATTTTGTTTTTGAAAAGGATGGATTATGAATTAAATAATTTGCTAGAAAAAAAAATCTATATGTGTTTAATTTTCAATTGTCCTTAATTGTAATTTTATTTAAAATGGGGTTTCGTAAGAATAATGTAGGGGTGCCAATAGCTCCACTCTAATTTTTAAAGTACAATTGTCCAATCTCATTATTAAATAAAGTCTTAATAGTGTTTAATGTTTACTGGACACTCATTAATTTTAGTTAAAAACTACAACGTTTATTTCACAGCAGTATATTTCATAACACACTAAATGACGATGGTCAAATAATAAAATAACTAGTGTTGAAGTGCAACAAAAATACACATATTAGATATGTTCTAGGAACATCGGCTTACAAAGTATCACATGTTACAAATAGAACATGTACAATCACCATCGTATAGAAGTTTTTATTAAGCATCAGTTGCAGACACAAAATCCTCCAACCCATAATTGGATAGTGTTATAGATGATTATATTAGGCAAGGATTTGTGACATAAATAATAAAAAGAAAATATTATTAAAAGAGTTGTAAAGCTTACCTATTAAAAGAAAATATTACAATCACAACATAATCAGGTTGGAGTTGAAGCACTTAAAGCGCATCCAAGCGCACACAAATACACACACTAGTTATGTTCTTTCTTGTAGCCTTTATAAGTTTTCCTGGCCCAAGCATCCCTTCATTCTTGGTTAATTCTTTTCGGCCGTTTTCACCCTTCAAGTTATTTGAGCCCATTGAGCCCACTCCAGCTTGGATCACCATTTCATTTTCCCGTTACATTGTCTGCTCTCTGGACACCAAGTCCACGCCACCTGTTGTCGGCCGTTTAGTGTGCCTGAATTATTCCTTTTTCAGTTTTTCTTGTCATTTACTCATCTCACGGTCTTCAATTAACTTTACAAAAGTAGACATATCACAAAATTAAACTCCCAGTGAAGAGTGAAGTAAAGCATCCATATGTATGTATATCGGTCCCACGCGCATTTCATTCAATTAATTAATTATCTTCACATTCCACATTATTGTAAGCTAGTGTAAAGAGAAAAATCAATTTCTCATTTGAAAGTGTTTTTTCTTTTTTTTAGTAAGAGAATTGTTTTCTCCTAGTATAAGAGAGAGTGTAGCTGTTCTATTATTTTATTTAGAAAGAAGTCTTGTAGTCGTCAATTCTTTTTTATCAGTAATTTTTTATCCCAATAATTTCAGAAAATTTCCGCATAAAATTCTTGTGTGTAATTTTATCTCTATTATTTTTTGAAATTTCTCTCCAGTTGCATACTCGTAACAAATTCAAAATTCCTATGCATCTAATATAAGAGAGCTTCCAAGAAATTATTGGGTGGACTTCAAAATGGAAAAAGAAATTAAATTTCGAAATATTGTTTCAAAATAGTTTTCGCAGACATTTATCATAAATCTTTTTTCTACGTCTTCCAGTTGCAAGTTAACTGTCATTTTAAGCATCTTCATTGAGATTGCTGATTGGTTAGAAGAGGGTGTTTGTGTACTCAGGATTCCATACTTCCTGGATGTCAGGATTTTATGGCTTGCATCATGGAGTCAACCTACCATGCAGCGCTGTATCTCGTACAGCACATGCATGCAACCGGTACAACCGGTTTTTAACCGGATAATATAATGAAAATTATATTTTTATTTGTTTTTAATGTGAAAAAATTATGAAAAAATTTGGAAAAAAGACTAAAATTGTAATTAAATGAGGAGAAAGATTGTAATAATTTAAAATTTAAAAATAGTACAAAAAATATAAACATATCATAAAATAGTTACATTCCTACTTATTTTGTTACATTCCAATATTTATAATGCATATTTCAAGTTTACTTTTCAAATTCTTATTTCTAGTAATGATTTATCTACATTTTTGTAAGTTGTTTCAACTCATTTTCCCACTAGCTTTTGGTTCTATATTTCCACTCTTTTCATCAACTTCCAGCTTTTTGGATAGATATTTCAAGTTTATTTTTATATCTCTATAATTTGTTAAACTTTATCTAGTTTTTGGTAAATTATTTCGATTTATTTTTCCACCACTTTTTGGTTCTACATTCCTACTTGTTTTATTGAATTCCAACATTTTGTTTAGAAATTTCAAGTTCAATTTTTAGATCTCTATTTTCTGTTAAAATTTATCAAATTCTTGTTAAATTATTTCAACTTTCGGGTTAACTTCTTCTACTGTTGTTTCCACTACTTTTTGGTTCTTTATTCCAATTCTTTTAATTAATTTCTAATATTTTGGTTAAATATTTCAAGTTCATTTTGAAATGCAAGTAACGCAACCCAAGAGGAGGGTGAATTGAGTTTTTAAAAATAATGCAATACGATTCGCACAATAAATCAATCTAACGCCTTAATGAAATAGAGAACAATAAATTCAAGCAAGCGTAAAAATAAAAAGAGCAAGGGAAGAGAAAAACAAACACGCGGATTTTTACGTGGTTCGGCAATCCCCGCCTACGTCTACGCCTCCAAGCCAACCGAGCTCGAGGATTTCACTATCTAAGCCTCCCAAGGCTTCAAGTTTTTACAATTGACTTCCAAGGTGTCAATGAACCTTTACAACCAAGAGATTATCTCCCCAATCTCTTCACCCCAAGTGTTTCCCACACTTAAACACTCACAATTTGGTAAGGAATGAAAATTACAACAAAAACTCTCTTTAAGAGTTGATATGTAACTAATAGCTCAACAATGATTCAATCAATAATGATTTGCGTCTTGGAAGCTCAATATATGTTGTATGATCTTATATTTGCATGTATTGGTACTTAAAATGAAGTTTGAGTTGAGTTTTTATAGTGGAAGCCCAAAAACTAGCCGTTATAGGCAAATTCCAGCGCTCAAGCGGTTAGCCGCTTGATTTATCCGGCTAGCCGCTCAGGAACAGTAATATTACCGTTATTTTTGAATTTGCTACAGTAACACTGTTCATTGAAATTACACTTTGGCCCAAAACTTTCTATAATTATAATATGGCCCAAAACGTCAGAAAAATTTACAAATAGGTCCAATTTCAGAACTTCTCAAGAATAGTGTCTTTCCCAAACTTTTTAAAATTATGATATGACCCCAAAGATTTTATTGTTTCGCACAAAGGTCCTTTTCAACATAATACCCATATTTTTCAAAGTTCTCAAAATCTTTCACTTTAGTTCAAAATATTCATAAATTATAGTATGGCCCAAAATATTTAAAATGTTTGAAAAAACATCCAACTCCGAAATTTGATACTTATTAAAATCAAAGATTTCAAATCTTAGCATTTAAGTCCAATTTACTTAAATCCACAAAATACTTTACTTTATAAAAATAAAATATTTTAGTTTATGAAAAGTATTTAATTAAATTAATTTCTTGAGCTTCTCAAATGCTAAATCATGCATCAATTAAATCATACCGGCTTTACAAGAATTTTTCGCAATAATTCGTCCGTTGAGCTCTAAGCTTTATTCTTGATTTCGCCGTTGTCCGTTGAGTGTCTTCAATCTTGATTTCACTTGATTCACTTACATAAATATTATCCTTCAAAAACTAGTGTAAATGTGAAATACAATATTTATTATTTTTACTTAAGACACATGTTTGTTATCATCAAAATTACATTATGTGTAGCCCTTTAGGCTAACAATCTCCCCCTTTTTGATGATGACAAACATCTCATGTATTTTGATATTAAACTTCCCCTTAATACATGGCATACATGATTAAACACATAAATCAAAAACTCCCCCTGAATATTTGATTTATATAATTTGAAAGCTCCCCCTTAATATTTCAAAAACATGCATAAATGCTTGAAATACAAAAAATATGTATTACATGTCTTCATATTCAAAATACATGACTTCTCCCCCTTCATCATCAAAATTACTAGTAATTCATGCTAAGACCGAAAATATTTAACCAAAATATCATTATAAAAAAAACTCATCATGTCTATTACCCTCTTAAAAAAAATAGAAACATGCAATTGAAAACAAGATCATCAAAAATGATTCAAGAAAGATATTACCAATTGTGTGCGAGCAAAAATTTCGGCAGAGTCTCCCCTTAAAAATGGACAAATCCTCAAATACACAATGTAATTAAAAACACTTCCATATAAGCTTAAGTATAACAAACCAACAACTCCACCAAGTCATCAAGCAACACATAAGAATTAAGCATAAAACATCATCCAAATATAACATTTCCGAAGATCAAATAACAAGATATAATCCGCAAATGAAAAAACAACAATGCATGAATAAATGTAGTGCAGAGTGACAAATAACAAAATAAAATAAAGTACTAAGGAGATGGTGGATGTGAGGAAGAGGATGGGGGTGGAAATCCAAGGGCTGCAAAAAGTTGCTGCTGGCCATCAAGAAGCTGCTGCTGTTGAGCAAAGAGACGCTCTCGCTCGGAAATGGACTGAAGTTGAAAAGCTTCAAGCATAGACTGGAGTCTGTCTTGCCGCTCAGAAAGTGAATCCACTTTAGTTAACAGCTGCTGCAACGGATCCTCAGAGTCAGCTGAAGTAGGGTGGGAAGGACCCTCGGAAGGTGGAGGATGTGAGAGATATGGAGCACTAAGATCACGAAGCAAGTGTGGGGGACGGACATCGTTAAAGAAACGATGATCTGAAGGAGCAAGTTCCGTAACCTTTTTGGTTCTTTGATCTTTATGCCAGCTATCATCCCTCCAATAAAAACCCAGATTAGCGATTGAATCATCGCCTAATTCCCTCGAATTCAAGGAGATTGACTCGGTTATAGGGACATGGAAATACTCTAGAATTCAAGTAATAATACTAGCATATGGAAGGGATCTTTTGGCTAAATTGGGAGTACTAAGCATATGATTAAGAATAATATATCCAATATTTAGCACCCTCTCCTCTAGAATGCAGTCCAAAATGGCTACATCTAAACGACTAACTTCATCTGCATGACCCCCCCTAGGAGTAATCACATGATGGAGAACATAATGAAGGATTCGAGTTTGAAGAGGTAAGGCTTGAGATTTTAAAGGTGAGTTACAAAATGCAGTGGACAAATCACGCCGTCGACAAATTTTTCGAACGGCATTTTCAAGAGAAAACCAAGGTTGTTTGATTTTGGCTCTAGCACTATATATTTCCAATCCCTCATTTGGAGTGCCAAGGATAGAATTTAGCAAAGCAACATCAAATTCAATGTGAATTCTCCCAACATTAGTAACAATTCTATTTGACACATCCGTATCCATATTCGAATAGAAAACCTTGACTAAATTTTCATAGTAAGGATCATTAACGACCAACACATTCTTCCATCCCATAGCAATAAGTAAATCTTTAAGAGAATTATCACAAATTTCTAAATTCTTCATATTATTGAGATTGACAAAATGAGGAGTAATTACCGTCCTTGGTTTGAAATGGTCGAGAAAATTTTTCCGAAGTTGGAGTCGAGGAAAATGAATCAACATAAAGTCCGAATAATCTCCATGATCATCCTTACGCTTCTTGGCCACGTGTTTCCCCTTGGATTTGTCACCACCCGCCATTGTTGGAAGAAAAAAGAGCTTAAAAAAGCAATTTCGGGTTTTAACAAAGTTTAAGTAAAACGGATTTGTTTGAGGCAAGAGAATCAATCCTAGAGATGAATGAAGCTAGTTTATGATTAAAAAAGAGCTAAAGGATGCTTGAAAAATGAAGAGAGAGAAACGGGTAGAGTGAGAATTTTTGATTTTGGGTTTTATGTGGAGAGATGATGAAATCAAGTTTTGAGAGTGAAAATTGAAGGAGTAATGGATGAATAATGAGTTGGATGATTGATTTTAACAAGAAAAGGAGTGAAAGATGAAGAAATTTGAGAAAGAAAATGGAGAGCACTATTCATGCGGGAATGGAATGAGGATGGAATGATGAAGAACAAGTGAAGAAATCATGATGGAGAAGTGTTTAATGAAGATGAAATGCATGGGTATTAGTTTGAATGGTTGATTTGGGCATGAAAATGGATGAAAAAAAAAAATGGAGGTGAAAATGGATGGGTTGCTCACGGTTTTGAGTGAGAGAGAAAGCATGTGCAGAAAACTCACGAAAGAGGAAGAAGAAGCAAAACAAAATCATCCAAACCCGTGACCAAGCGGCTAGCCGCTTGCTCTCGGGTTGGGGGACATTTCCAAGCGGTTAGCCGCTTGGACCAAGCGGCTAGCCGCCTAGTTGCTGTCCAGCTGCACCTTAGTTAATTTCCGGCCAATTTTAATCAATTTCGTGACCATTTTGTGATCCCGAAACATCTCAAGAGCCAATCTAATGCATGATTCATGATTTTAAACATCCAAAAGATAATTAACTCAAACAAATAATCCATCCAACAAGCATACAATCATGAAGCATATAAGCATTCAAAACTTAAGAAAATGCAGAAATGTCAACTTCGAAATAAAAACTGTATTGATTGAGCGAGAATTAACATGCAAGCTATATACCGTTGGAAAGATAATTAAATTAGCTTTCCAATAAATTTTACAGTGCTGGATTTGGAATTCTCTAGAAAACGTTATGACCAATTCATTACAGCATGCGCAGACTCGGGATTTTCAACGACTCATTTTCTTTCCAAACAATTTTAATAGATTCAATAACATAAATAGAGATGTTAATGTGAAAATTTCATCATCCCAAGTTCATGCCGAATTTTTGAAAATTGTTCTTCGCAAAGGGGTTTTGTAAAAATATCGGCAAGTTGTTTTTCCGTAGAGATAAATTCTAATGCAATATCACCTTTTTGAACATGATCTCTCAAGAAATGATGTCTAATCTCTATATGCTTGGTCCTAGAATGTTGAATGGGATTCTTTGAAAGATTTATGGCGCTAGTATTATCACACTTGATAGGAATTTTTTCAAGAATAATACCATAGTCTCTAAGTGTTTGTTTCATCCAAAGTGCTTGTGCACAACAACTTCCTGCGGCAATATATTCCGCCTCAGTAGTTGAGAGTGCCACGGAATTTTGTTTCTTACTAAACCATGAAACAAGTGAATGACCTAGAAAATGACAAGTTCCACTAGTACTCTTTCTATCGGCCTTGTGACCAGCAAAATCGGCATCCGAAAAACAAGTTAAATCTATATGAGTTCCTCTAGGATACCAAAGGCCAATATCTATGGTTCCACTTAAATAACGAAAAATTCTTTTAACAGCAAGCAAATGAGATTCCTTGGGACATGATTGAAATCTTGCACACAAACATACACTAAACATGATATCGGGTCTACTTGCGGTTAAGTAAAGTAAGGATCCGATCATACCTCGATACTTTTTAATATCAACCTCTTTACCTTTCTCATCTTTATCAAGCTTGATTGTTGTACTCATTGGAGTATTCTTGGTATTTGATTCATCAATACCAAATCTCTTGAGCAAGTCTTTGACGTACTTCGCTTGGTTGATGAAAATCCCCTCATTGTTTTGTTTGATTTGAAGTCCAAGAAAATACTTCAATTCTCCCATCATGCTCATCTCAAATTCCTTACTCATACAAGAGGAAAATTCTTTGCACAAAGATTCATTAGTAGAACCAAAAATAATATCATCAACATAAATTTGAACAACAAGTATATCTTGATTTTTATTTTTAATAAAGAGAGTAGTATCCGCTCTTCCCATCGAAAAACCGTTATCCAACAAGAAATTTTTAAGCCTATCATACCATGCTCTAGGTGCTTGTTTTAATCCATACAATGCTTTTGCTAACTTATACACATGATTTGGAAATTTCTCATTTTCAAAACCAGGAGGTTGTTTCACATAAACTTCCTCCATAATATAACCATTTAGGAAAGCACTCTTGACATCCATTTGAAATAAAATAAAATCTTTATGACATGCAAATGCTAACAACATCCTAATGGATTCTAATCTAGCTACAGGTGCAAAAGTTTCATCGAAATCAATTCCTTCTTCTTGGTTGTATCCTTGAGCCACTAATCTAGCTTTATTTCTTACAACCACACCGGATTCATCCATTTTATTTCTAAATACCCATTTAGTGCCTATAATGGATTGATGTTCCGGTTTAGGAACCAATTCCCATACTTTATTTCTCTCAAATTGATTTAACTCCTCTTGCATTGCCATAATCCAAAACTCATCATTTTCCGCATCCGCAAAAGATTTTGGTTCAATTTGAGAAATAAATGCAGCATGCTCACATGTGTTTCTAAGTGATGATCTAGTTGTGATACCTCTTGAAGGATCACCTAAAATTAAATCTTTAGGATGAGAGGAAACATACCTCCACTCCTTGGGGAGTGTTTGAGAACTACCTTCTTGTTGCTCCAGCTCCATATTTGTTTGTTCTTCTTGTCTATCCCCTTGATTTTCTTTTGATGATTCTTCTTGTAACTCTCCATCTGCATCATCATTAACAACTCCTTTCTCCGCAGAGGAGGGGTTAGATTCATCAATCGTAACATGCATGGATTCTTCCACAACTAAAGTTCTTTTATTATAAACTCTATAAGCTTTGCTTGAGTTTGAATACCCGAGAAAGATGCCAACGTCAGATTTTGGATCAAATTTACCAAGATTATCTTTTGTGTTTAAAACAAAACATTTGCATCCAAAAACTTTGAAATAACCAATGTTGGGTTTTCTATCTTTCCAAAGCTCATAGGGAGTTTTATTGAGACGAGGTCTAATCAACACCCGATTTAAAACATAACAAGCGGTGTTGACGGCTTCGGCCCAAAAATATTTTGGTAATGCATTTTCATTTAACATGGTCCTAGCCATTTCTTGAATAGACCTATTCTTTCTCTCAACAACTCCATTTTGTTGTGGAGTCCTAGGTGATGAAAATTGATGCTCAATGCCAAAATCATTACAAAAATTTTCAAATGCATGATTTTCAAACTCTCCACCATGATCACTTCTAATACAAGTAATAGAATAACCCTTTTCATTTTGAACCTTTTTACAGAAAATTCTAAATGCATCAATGGCATCATCCTTATTAGCTAAGAATAATACCCATGTGTATCTAGAATAATCATCTACAATTACAAATGCATAAAATTTGCCACTCAAACTAGCATATCTAGAAGGTCCAAACAAATCTATGTGAAGTAATTGAAGAGGTTTTAAAATAGAAATATGATTCTTGTTTTTGAAAGAGATTTTGATTTGTTTTCCAAATTGACATGCTTCACAAATTCTATCCTTTTGAAAACTAATTTTTGGAAGACCTTTAACTAAATCGTTTTTCGAAATTTTTGAAATTAAATCCATGCTAGCATGTCCTAGTCTTCTATGCCATAACCAACCATCATCATGCAATGCCGAAAAACATTTATCATGAGTAGATGCACACTCTATATCAATTGTGTAAACATTGCCACATCTATTTCCCATAAACAAAATTTTTCCATCACATGCATTCTCAATAACACATCTTGATTTATCAAAAACAACTTTATAACCTTTGTCACATAGTTGACTAATGCTAATCAAATTGTGTTTCAAATTTTCAACCAAACACACATTTTCAATTAGAGTTGAAGAAATTTTACCAACATTTCCAATTCCGAGAATTTTTCCTTTTGAGTTATCTCTAAAGGATACATCTCCACCATTTTCGATTTTGGTGAAACTTGAGAACCATGCATAGTTTCCGGTCATATGCCTAGAACATCCGCTATCCAAGTACCATTTATTCTTCTTTTTCTTCAAGCCCTGTAAAGGAAATTTTATGTTTTAGGTACCCAAACCTTTTTGGGTCCTTGATCGTTAGCAACGGTTCCTTTTGGAACCCACACACATTTGACACCATTATATGCATTCCTTTTTACGGGACATCTATATTTCATGTGACCATTTTGATTACAATAATGACAAACAATCTTATGATCATTTGTGGAGGTAGCTTTAACAAAATAATTCTTATAATACTTTTGCTTCAAATTAGGCTTATATCCAAGTCCTCCTTTATCAAAAACACATTTTTGGGAGTTAAGCATATTATCCAACATCTTTTGCCCATTTGTAAATTTTAGAACAACTTTACTAAGTTCAATATTCTTTTTCTTGAGCATTTCATTTTCCTTTTTCAAATCATCTACATGTGACTCTAAATGCTCATGTGAAGTACTAGATTTTTCACTTGATAATGCAACTCTATTATGCAAGGTTTTATTCTCTAATTCTAATCCTTTAATCTTCTCATTCAATGACTCATTGCATTTTTGCATGGCATCCTTTTCATTTGTAGATTCTAGCAATTTCTTTTTAAGGCATGCATTCTTTTTACCAATTTTCATCAACTCATCATGCATTTCTTTAAAAGCATCATACAATTCATCATAGGTTGGACCACTTACCTCATTGAGATCATCATCATCTCCTAGTGCCATAAGTGCTAGGTTTGAAACTTCTTGCGACTCATCTTCATCACTTGAATCTTCATCGCTATCATCCCAAGTAGCAACCATAGCTTTCTTCTTGAGTTTGTTGAGAAGTGGGCATTCCGATCTTATATGGCCGGGCTTCTTGCATTCATAGCATATGATTGCCTCTTTCTTCTCCTTTTGGTTTTTGAAATTTCTGAATTTTCTTCGGTCACCAGTTTTCTTGAAAAATTTTCTGAACCTCCTTGCTAGCATAGCCAACTCCTCATCATCCGGCTCACTTTCCCCATCACTCTCATATTTGGTGACTTTGAGAGCAATGTTTTTCTTCCTTTCCTCATTTCCTCTTTCAGCTGCCAAATCTTCCTCATAAGAAATAAGAGAACCAATTAAATCATCAATAGGTAAGATATTCAAATCTTTAGCTTCCTCAATGGCAGTCCTTTTTGGTCTCCATTCCTTAGGTAATGACCTAATGATTTTCTTAACTTTCTCGCTATTTGAAAAAGTCTTTCCTAGGGCTCCTAGAGTGTTTACTATATCTGTAAATCTAGTATACATAGAATACACACTCTCATTTTGTTCCATTTGGAACAATTCATATTGCCGAGTGTACCTACTAATTTTAGACTCTTTCACTTGATTCGTGCCTTCATAAACAACTTCAAGTTTGTGCCAAATTTCATTAGCACTTTCACAACTAGACACTCTATGAAACTCTTTCTTATCGAGTGCACAAAACAAGGCATTCATGACTTTGGAATTTAGAGAGGCTTTTCTCTTTTCCAATTCATTCCATTCCCGTGAAGGTTTTGGAATGTCTTCCCCAATTTCATTTTTAGTCAAAGGCATGAATGGACCATCACATACAACTTCCCAAATTTCATAATCTAATGCTTGTAAATAAATTCTCATCCTAGTTTTCCAATACGGGTAGTCATTTCCGTCAAAGAACGGTGGCCTAGTTGTGGATTGTCCTTCCCTAAAGGTTGAATCATTTTGGGTTGCCATGGATCTTTTACTCTAGACGATTAAGTCCTAACAAGAGAACCAAGCTCTGATACCAAATGAAATGCAAGTAACGCAACCCAAGAGGGGGGTGAATTGGGTTTTTAAAAATAATGCAATACGATTCGCACAATAAATCAATCTAACGCCTTAATGAAATAGAGAACAATAAATTCAAGCAAGCGTAAAAATAAAAAGAGCAAGGGAAGAGAAAAACAAACACGCGGATTTTTACGTGGTTCGGCAATCCCCGCCTACGTCTACGCCTCCAAGCCAACCGAGCTCGAGGATTTCACTATCTAAGCCTCCCAAGGCTTCAAGTTTTTACAATTGACTTCCAAGGTGTCAATGAACCTTTACAACCAAGAGATTATCTCCCCAATCTCTTCACCCCAAGTGTTTCCCACACTTAAACACTCACAATTTGGTAAGGAATGAAAATTACAACAAAAACTCTCTTTAAGAGTTGATATGTAACTAATAGCTCAACAATGATTCAATCAATAATGATTTGCGTCTTGGAAGCTCAATATATGTTGTATGATCTTATATTTGCATGTATTGGTACTTAAAATGAAGTTTGAGTTGAGTTTTTATAGTGGAAGCCCAAAAACTAGCCGTTATAGGCAAATTCCAGCGCTCAAGCGGTTAGCCGCTTGATTTATCCGGCTAGCCGCTCAGGAACAGTAATATTACCGTTATTTTTGAATTTGCTACAGTAACACTGTTAATTGAAATTATACTTTGGCCCAAAACTTTCTATAATTATAATATGGCCCAAAACGTCAGAAAAATTTGCAAATAGGTCCAATTTCAGAACTTCTCAAGAATAGTGTCTTTCCCAAACTTTTTAAAATTATGATATGACCCCAAAGATTTTATTGTTTCGCACAAAGGTCCTTTTCAACATAATACCCATATTTTTCAAAGTTCTCAAAATCTTTCACTTTAGTTCAAAATATTCATAAATTATAGTATGGCCCAAAATATTTAAAATGTTTGAAAAAACATCCAACTCCGAAATTTGATACTTATTAAAATCAAAGATTTCAAATCTTAGCATTTAAGTCCAATTTACTTAAATCCACAAAATACTTTACTTTATAAAAATAAAATATTTTAGTTTATGAAAAGTATTTAATTAAATTAATTTCTTGAGCTTCTCAAATGCTAAATCATGCATCAATTAAATCATACCGGCTTTACAAGAATTTTTCGCAATAATTCGTCCGTTGAGCTCTAAGCTTTATTCTTGATTTCGCCGTTGTCCGTTGAGTGTCTTCAATCTTGATTTCACTTGATTCACTTGCATAAATATTATCCTTCAAAAACTAGTGTAAATGTGAAATACAATATTTATTATTTTTACTTAAGACACATGTTTGTTATCATCAAAATTACATTATGTGTAGCCCTTTAGGCTAACACATTTTATAGATCTCAACTTATTGTTAAACTTTATCACATTCTTGTTAAGTTCTTCGAACTTTTAGGTTATGCTCCTCAACTCTTGTTTCCACCATTTTTTTTGTTCTATATTTCTACTCTTTTCATTGAATTTAAGTATTTTTCGTGAATGTTTCAAGTTTATTTTTTGATCCCTAATTATTGTTGGATTTATCATATTCTTGGTAACTCTTTCTGAATTTTAGGTTAACCTCTTCAACTCTTTTTTCCACCACTTTTTGGTTCTATATTCCTACTCTTTTTATTGAATTCCAACATTTTGTTTAAATATTTCAAGTTAAATTTCTAAATTCCCACTTTCAATTAAAATTTATCAAATTCTTAGTAAGTTATTTCAATTCATTTTTCCACCGGTTATTCGTTCTATATTTCCACTCTTCTTATTGAATTCCAAATTTTTAGGTTGATATTTCAAGTTTATTTTTTATATCTCTATATCATGTTAGACTTTATCTAGTTATCGTTAAGTTGTTCCAACTTATTTTTCCACCACTTTGTGGTTCAATATTTCCACTCTTTTTATACTTTTTAGATCCCTACTTCGCGTTGGAATTTATCAAATCCTTGTTAAGTTATTTCAACTTTTAAGTAACTTCTTCCACTCTTGTTCCCACTACTTTTTGTTTTTGTATTCCAATTCTTTTAATTAATTTCTAATATTTTGGTTAAATATTTCAAGTTCATTTTATAGATCTCAACTTATTGTTAAACTTTATCATATTCTTGTTAAGTTCTTCGAACTTTTAGGTTATGCTCCTCAACTTTTGTTTCCACCATTTTTTTTTGTTCTATATTTCTACTCTTTTCATTTAATTTAAGTATTTTTCGTGAATGTTTCAAGTTTATTTTTTGATCCCTAATTATTGTTGGATTTATCATATTCTTGGTAACTCTTTCCGAATTTTAGGTTAACCTCTTCAACTTTTTTTCCACCACTTTTTGGTTATATATTCCTACTCTTTTTATTGAATTCCCACTTTTTGTTTGGAAATTTCAAGTTTAATTTTTAGATCCCCACTTTTCGTTAAAATTTATCAAATTCTTGGTAAGTTGTTTCAATTCATTTTTCCACCAGTTATTTGTTCTATATTTCCACTCTTCTTATTAAATTTCAAATTTTTAAGTTAACATTTCAAGTTTATTTTTTATATCTCTATATCCTGTTAGACTTTATCTAGTTATCGCTAAGTTGTTCCAACTTATTTTTTCACCACTTTTTGGTTCAATATTTCTACTTTTTTTATTGAATTTCAAATTTTAGGTAAATATGTCAAATTTACTTTGCAGATCCTTACTTCGCGTTTGAATTTATCAAATTCATGGTAAGTTATTTCAACTTTTAGGTTAACTTCTTCTACTTTTGTTCCCACTACTTTTTGGTTATGTATTCCAACTCTTTTCATTGATTTCTAACATTTTACTTAGATATTTCAAGTTCATTTTTTAGATCTCGACTTATTATTAAACTTTATCATATTTTTGTTAAGTTCTTTAAACTTTTAAGTTATGCTTCTCAACTCTTGTTAAACTCTTATAATGGTTTTATGTTCCTATTATTTTTATTATATTCCAACACTACCAGTACATGTTTCAAGTCCTTTTTTTACTAATAATAAATTACTTGTTGAAAATAACAATAATATCAATAAGGAAAATTATGGTTGACCCCTTACTATTTTAACAAATATCAATTTACCACATAATACTAAGAATTTTTTTATTGCAACCCTTCATCATTTTCAACATTTTGAGTCCATAATCTAAGTCCTTTTTTTTTTCATCTTCATTACTTCATGCAATCTTTTGAATTTGATTGTATGTATACTTGAGCTTTTAATTTTTATACATATCTATTCTCATTATAATCATTTTAATTAATAGCGTTTAATTATATTAAAAATAAATCTATGCATTTATTTTCATCTTTCTCTTTACTTTTCAAATTAATTGCTTTAGTTTTTCATAACATCAACGGTAAATAAATAAATAACAAGTAAGAAGGATTGCAATTGCTATGCTTCTAAAGCTATGATGATATAAGTTCAGTTACAAAAATACTTTAATTTACAAGATTAAAGCTTAGTTAATCTATTTTAGTTGAACATCTGTATTTTTTTTTCTGTGTGCTTGTTGGATATTACTACAGTTATTATTATTAATATCATATCCTGTGGGATTTATAATTAAATATAATAAGAATGTACATATGTCCTACACTATTTTTGCACTCTTTTAGATTATTAAGATATCATTAATATTTTGATTATGCAATTGATTTTTGCAAGTTACAAAACTTTAAGTGTTGAAATATCATTTTTTGGTTGAAATCATTACTCAACATCTCGCGAGATTCAATCATGAGTCTCATCATGTATATTTGAAATTTTGACCTTTGTTCACATTTATGCTCATTTATCACTTAAATAATTATAATTTGTTAACATCATTTTTGTTTCAACGAGTACCACCCTCTTTTAAATAATTTTTCAAATTTTCAGGACTTAACTAAAATAATTTTTCAATGTTTAATATGACAAATGTATGGCATTATGAAAATATAACGATATAGTAACAACATTTATGATTATGATCTAGGCGTGTTTAATTTTTTTTTTAAATGGTTTATTGGCATTTGTTTGTAAATGAAATTATAATGCACTATTAATTTATCCAGTGCTCTAAAAAGTAAAGGAAATCAAAATTTCCATTCATCTAAACATGTTTTAAAATTTTTTTACATCAAATAAAACCAATACAAAACTAAATCAATTTACAGCTTCCGAAAGCTAGACTTCAAATGCTGCTATATTTCAAGAGTATCTGCATACAAAAAAAGAAAATAATAATAAATAAATAAATGATATTAGAAAACAAGGTTGGGAAAAAATAAATAATATTTAGAATTTCCAATGCATGTCCTAACTTCTTGGGTAAGATCAAATAAGTTTTATTTTCAATAGGAAAAAAATCAGCATACTTGTTTTATGCAACCTTTATGTCAATTTCAGTTTAATGACAGAGTTATCTTTGGAAGATAAATGGAGAATACATCTACAATGAACAAGAACAAACTTGATTGCATGAATAATATAAATCATCAAATAGCATCATCTAATATTAATATCCCTTTTATCATTTGTATCATAAACTACACACACTACAAGAAAAAAGATATTTTATTACAAAAATTTTAGTCACTAAAGATGACAAGTTAGTCACTTTATATTTTCTACGACGAAAAATAGATTGTCATACGTTAGTCGTTGAAAGACTGTTTTAAAAGGTTCTAGCGACCACAATTATTTTTGTCATTTAAAACTATTGTTTTGTGACAAAAATCATTGTCTTAAAGTTCAATTAAAATCGTCACAAATGGTATTCAAAATAGTCAAATTAGAGATACAAAAATGCAATCAATGACACTTGACATTTGTCACGATAGATGATTTATAGTGACTATAGTATTTGTCTCAAGAGTATGTAAATACAGTCACAATAATTACTAAAATCCGTCATTTTAAAGGTTTGAAGATGCAATTAGCAACGTTATTTTTCTGTCATTGAAGTTTATATACCGCTACATTACATAGTCATCTCAAGTAGTTGTCATTTGTGACAATTTTTGTAGATACAGTTGGTAATTAATTTAGTCTTAAATTTGTATTATGAACAATTTATTTTGTTATTTCATGACTAGTTACATTGTATCAAAACATTTTATAAGACCATCATCTCTTATCATACAAGTTAACCATTTGCCACAACTATATTTAGTCGTAAAAATTAACATTTTGTGACGGATCCATTCATTACAAAAATATGTAATATAGTCTCACATTATTTTTAACCATGATATATTTTATTATTTGATGACTATTTGTATCGTATCCAAAAAATTAAAGTGATTATTCATCATTAAAAAAAAAGCATCCACAAGAACATATTGTAGTCACATAAATTGAAATCTACTGATCAAAAAATTGTAGTCACATAAAAAATAACTTAAAATATTTAATTATAATCCAAAAGATTCAAATACAAAGCATGACATTGAAATCCAAATAAGTATGGTTCCTTGCAAAGAAATGTAAATATAAGAGTCATAAAACAAAGTCTCTATTGTTTCAAGTACTATTTCATTCACATGTTGCACATGAGACTTGAGCAACCACGATGCGCAGAAGACACTTTACAATGATTTTGCTTATTTTTTTCCTGATCATTTCTGTAATTGATTTTGTTAGAAAATGTTAGTAAGGATTAAATTACTTTAAAAACACACACACACACATCTTAAGTCTAAAGGTTCAGAAAATATATCGATAAAGGTCAGAAGTATCTGATAAAAGTTGGCTATAAACTTCAATATCCAAAATTGCTTTAATAAAGTAGTCGTAGTAAACAAAAGTCAGCAACCATAGGCGACAATAAATCACAATCAGCAACTCTAATGATCCAAAACCAACATAGAAAGACCTGGAAATATTAAAAAATATTGCACGAAATTAAGAGAAATAGTGCCAAAAAAAGCAAAACTCAGTAAATAAAAATATAAAAATTTGAACAAGAATACAACAATATATTAAAGAAGATTAATTCATTATAACTATGTTAATAAGGTTTTTTAGTAGCAATGTTACCTCCACTTGATTTTGTAGGGAGTGCACATAATTGATAATTTCATCCAACATGAGACCTTTCCAATTACCTAATTTTATACCAAACAATATGAAGTTTATAAGAATTATTATAAACATGAAAACTCATTATTTGTTTTAAGATAGGAAAAAGTGAATAAAAAAACACAAAAAATGATCTCAAATTACTTAATTACCATAGCTATGAACAAGTTTTTGCAAAATTTTCATGCTCTCACTAACTTTCTCACTTCTTACCTGAAACCAAATAATGACAAGACAACTGTCCATTAGACTATGACAAAAGTTGGAAATTAAAATAATATAGTAGGTTATTTTGCATAAAATTGGAAAAAGAAAGTTTGAATTTGTACTAATATACTCACCCTTTATGTTAACCCCTACTTGAAAGGCCGAAAGAGTAGTAACAGTAGCAAAAAATTAAAATAATAGAAATCAGAGTGCCCACTACATATAAATGGATCTAAAGAATAGATTATATAATAGCTTGTTTCTTATGAATGATACATGGGATTCCACAGATAAAAAGAAAATAAAAATCAAGTATGTGAATTAAAAAAATACCTAACCAATAGGGGTTAGTAAGATATTTTAGCTAATTATCAGTTGACAGAATCTAACCCACAATAAAAATTGCTATCTTATCACAATGGGAATCTGAATTATAAAATTACTGAACAAAACTTTTAACACCTATAAGTCCAAATAACATCAAATAAAATGCCTAAACAACTATTAAATATAAAATGTCCTTGTAGGACTAAAGCCCTGTGGCCAATCCTTCAAAGTTCCAAGCAACAATATGATAAAAACATAATGCATAATATATAAGGAGCTTATCTGTAAAACTTCCATACAGTACTTATCATATTAAACAATGTACCTAATGAAATATTGTCTTATTTCTGTTGACATAAATTATTCCTTATTGATTTTGATGATAACAAACATGATTAAGATTGATTAATTGTTTTAAAAGCTCAACATAATTTTCATCTATTTTGACAAGTTTCATAAAGTATTTTTATAAAGATTTGGAGACAAAACAGTCATCTTGCAAAATAGTTCACTGCAGCAGTTTTTGTGGAAAACGGCGATCCGACATCTGTAGTAAACGGCTCGCCGATTTCAAGCAGAAATGGAGATTAGCCTCTGGACGAAAACGGCACACCGACATTTGTGATAAACGGCTCGCCAATATCAACCAGTAGCCTCTGGACCTAAACGGCGATCCGATATGTTGATAAAACGGCTCGCCGATATCAACCAGAACTGAAGGGTAGTCTCTGGACATTAACGGCGAACTGACATGTGTGATAAACGGCTCGCCGATATCAACCAGTAGCCTCTGGACCTAAACGGCGATCCGACATCTAGATAACGGCGATCCGACAATTTGAAAAATCAGCCCAACGGTCATATTGACCAGTCAAACGGCGATCCGACATCTAGCTAACGGTGATCCGACAGTGTGCAGAAAGTCAATAACGGCTAGTTTTCAGCTGCATCTATAAATAAGCTCATTCAAATTCAAACAAAGATTGATCACAACACGACCATTGAGCAAATATTTGAGAATACAATCTTCATAGAGCTTAAAACACATTCTCTCTTCATCTATTCACAAATTGGGCATTGATTTGTAATCTTAAATATTGTGTGAGAGAAAAACAATTTGTAATCTTTTACTTTGAGTAATTGTAAGTGTTGGGATACACTTGGGTTAAGAGATTGGGGATAATCTCTTGTTGTAAAGGTCCATTGACACCTTGGAAGTCAAGTGTAAGCATTTGAAGCCTTGGAGGCTTGCTTAGTGGAATCCTCAAGCCCGGAAAGCTTGGAGGCGTGGACGTAGGCGAGGTTGGCCGAACCACGTAAAAATCTCGGTGTTCGAATCCCTCTTCCCTTATCTTTTTAAATTGTGATCATCTTAATTGTTATTGCTTTGAATTTGATTTATAATTGCATTAAGATTTTCTTTAATAAATTGAATAATTTTTTAGAATCCCAATTCACCCCCCCCCCTCTTGGGTTGCATACTTGTATTTCAATTGGTATCAGAGCCTTGTTCTCTTGTTAAGACTTAATCGTCTAGAGTAAAAGATCCATGGCAACCCTAAATGACTCAACCTTTAGAGAAGGGCAATCCACAACTAGACCACCATTTTTTGATGGTAATGATTATGCTTATTGGAAAACTAGAATGAGAATCTATTTGCAAGCCTTAGATTATGAAATTTGGGAAGTTGTTTGTGATGGTCCATTCATGCCTATGTTCAAAGATGAAATAGGAGATGATATTCCTAAACCATCGAGTCAATGGAGTGAGTTAGAAAAGAGAAAGATGTCTCTAAACTCCAAGGCTATGAATGCTTTGTTTTGTGCCCTTGATAAGAAAGAATTCCATAGAGTATCTAGTTGTGAAAGTGCACAAGAGATATGGCACAAACTTGAAGTTGTCTATGAAGGGACAAATCAAGTGAAAGAGTCTAAAATCAGTAGATACACTCGCCAATATGAGTTGTTCCAAATGGAACAAAATGAAAATGTGTATTCTATGTACACTAGATTCACGGACATAGTGAACACCCTAGGTGCCTTAGGGAAAACCTTCTCAAATAGTGAGAAAGTTAAGAAAATCATTAGGTCACTTCCAAAAGAATGGAGACCTAAAAGAACCGCTATTGAAGAGGCCAAAGATTTAAATACTTTACCTCTTGATGATTTAATTGGTTCTCTTATTTCGTATGAAGAGGATTTAGCTGCAGAAAAAGGACATGAGGAGAAGAAGAAAAGCATTGCTCTCAAAGCTTCAAAATATGAGAGTGATGAGGAGAGTGAACCGGATGATGAAGAACTAGCCATGCTAGCAAGGAGGTTCAGAAAATTCTTCAAGAAAACCGGAGAGCGAAGAAATTTCAGAAACTTCAAGAACTATAGGGAGAAAAAGGAGGCAATCACTTGCTATGAATGCAAGAAGCTTGGACATATAAGATCGGAGTGCCCACTCATCAACAAACTCAAGAAGAAAGCAATGGTTGCAACTTGGGATGATAGTGAGGAAGAATCAAATGATGAAGAAGGATCGCAAGAAGTATCAAACCTAGCACTCATGGCTATAGGAGGGGATGATGATCTCAATGAGGTAAGTGATCCTACCTATGATGAATTATATGATGCTTTTCAAGATTTGCATAATGAGTTGATGAAAATTGGTAAAAAGAATGTATGTCTTAAAAAGGAAATGGCAAAGCTTAAAAATGAAAATGAATCTCTAAATGCAAGAATTGTATGCCTAGAAGTAGGAAACAAAACATTGCATGATGAAATTGCATTATCAAATGAGAAACCTAGCATCTTACATGAGCATTTGAAATCACACATAGATGAGTTGAAAAATGAGAACGAATTGCTCAAGAAAAAGAATAATGAATTAAATGAAATTGTTTTGAAATTTACAAATGGGCAAAAGATGTTGGATAATATGCTTAACTCACAAAAATGTGTTTTTGATAAAGGAGGACTTGGATATAAGCCAAACTTGAAGCAAAAGTATTATAAGAATTATTTTGTTAAAGCTACCTCCACAAATGATCATAAGATTGTATGTCATTATTGTAATCAAAATGGTCACATGAAATTTAGATGTCCCGTGAAAAGGAATGCATATTATGGTGTCAAGTGCATTTGGGTTCCAAAAGGAACAGTTGCTAACTCTCAAGGACCCAAAAAGCTTTGGGTACCTAAAACTTGAGACTTTTTCTTGTAGGGCTTGAAGAAGAAGAAGAATAAATGGTACTTGGACAGCGGTTGTTCAAGGCACATGACCGGAAACTATGCATGGTTCTCAAGCTTTACCAAAATTGAAAATGGTGGAGACGTATCCTTTGGAGACAACTCAAAAGGAAAAATCCTTGGAATTGGAAATGTTGGTAAAGTTTCTTCAACTCTAATTGAGAATGTATGTTTGGTTGAAAACTTGAAACACAACTTAATTAGCATTAGTCAATTATGTGACAAAGGTTATAAAGTTATCTTTGATAAATTTAGTTGTGTTATTGAGAACTCATGTGATGGCAAAACCTTATTTGTTGGAAATAGATGTGGTAATGTTTATATCATTGACATAGAATGTGCATCTACTCTTGATAAATGTTTTTCGGCATTGCATGATGATTGTTGGTTATGGCATAGAAGGTTAGGACATGCAAGTATGGATTTGATTTCAAAAATTTTGAAAGATAATTTAGTTAAAGGTCTTCCGAAAATTGGTTTTCAAAAGGATAAGATTTGTGAAGCTTGTCAATTTGGAAAACAAATTAAAACTTCTTTCAAGAATAAAAACCATATTTCTACTTCAAAACCACTTGAACTTCTTCACATAGATCTTTTTGGGCCATCTAGATATGCAAGTCTAAATGGAAAATATTATGCATTTGTGATAGTGGATGATTATTCTAGATATACATGGGTATTATTCTTAGCCAATAAGGATGATGCTCTTGATGCTTTTAAAGTGCTTTGTAAGAAATTACAAAATGAAAAAGGGCATGGTATTGTATGCATTAGGAGTGATCATGGAGGAGAATTTGAAAATCATGCATTTGAGAGTTTTTGCAATAATCTAGGCATTGAGCATCAATTTTCATCACCTAGAACTCCACAACAAAATGGAGTTGTTGAGAGAAAGAATAGGTCTATTCAAGAAATGGCTAGGACCATGTTAAATGAAAATGCATTACCAAAATATTTTTGGGCCGAAGCCGTCAACACTGCTTGTTATGTTTTAAATCGGGTGTTGATTAGACCTAATCTTAACAAAACTCCTTATGAGCTTTGGAAAGATAGAAAACCCAACATTGGATATTTTAAAGTTTTTGGATGCAAATGTTTTGTTTTGAACACAAAAGACAATCTTGGTAAATTTGATCCAAAATCCGATGTTGGTATTTTTCTTGGTTATTCAAATTCTAGTAAAGCTTATAGAGTCTATAACAAAAGAACCTTAGTTGTGGAAGAATCTATGCATGTGACATTTGATGAGTCTAACCCCTCCTCTACGGAGAAAGTCGTTGTTGATGATGATGCAGGAGAAGAAGAAGCATCAAATGACAAACAAGAGGATGCACCACATGAAATTCAAGAGGAACATCATGAAGAACTAAATGCAGAGCAAAATAAAGGTACTTCTCAAACACTCCCCAAGGAATGGAGGTATGTCTCTTCTCACCCTAAAGATGTAATTTTAGGAGATCCCTCACGAGGTATTACAACTAGATCATCACTTAGAAATACTTGTGAGCATAATGCATTCATCTCTCAAATTGAACCAAAATCCTTTGAGGATGCAGAAAATGATGAATCTTGGATTATGGCAATGCAAGAGGAGTTAAATCAATTTGAAAGAAACAATGTGTGGGAATTAGTTCCTAAACCTGAATATCAATCTGTAATAGGTACTAAATGGGTGTTTAGGAATAAGATGGATGAATCTGGTGTGGTTGTAAGAAATAAAGCTAGATTAGTGGCTCAAGGCTACAACCAAGAAGAAGGAATTGATTTTGATGAAACCTTTGCTCCTGTAGCAAGGTTAGAATCCATTAGGATGTTATTAGCATATGCATGTCATAAAGATTTTATTTTATTTCAAATGGATGTGAAAAGTACTTTCCTAAATGGGCATATTATGGAAGAAGTGTATGTAAAACAACCCCCTGGTTTTGAAAATTAAAAATTTCCAAATCATGTTTATAAGTTGCTTAAAGCTTTGTATGGTTTAAAACAAGCACCTAGAGCATGGTATGATAGACTTAAGAATTTTCTGTTGGAAAATGACTTTTCAATGGGTAAAGCGGATACTACTCTATTTGTTAAGCATAAGAACCAAGACATACTTATTGTTCAAATTTATGTTGATGATATTATTTTTGGTTCTACTAATGAGTTGTTGTGTAAAGAATTTTCATCGTGTATGAGCAAAGAATTTGAGATGAGTATGATGGGAGAGTTGAAGTACTTCCTTGGACTTCAAATCAAACAAAACGAGGAAGGAATCTTCATAAATCAAGCCAAGTACGTAAAAGATCTACTCAAACGATTCGGCATTGATGACTCAAAGACCAAAAATACACCAATGAGCACAACAACCAAGCTGGACAAAGATGAAAAAGGTAAAGAAGTGGACATCAAAATGTATCGAGGTATGATCGGATCCCTACTTTATTTGACTGCAAGTAGACCCGATATCATGTTTAGTGTATGTTTGTGTGCAAGATTTCAGTCATGTCCCAAGGAATCTCATTTGCTCGCTGTTAAAAGAATTTTCCGTTATTTGAGTGGAACCATAGATATTGGCCTTTGGTATCCTAGGGGAACTCATATAGATTTAACATGTTTTTCGGATGCGGATTTTGCTGGTTATAAAGTGGATAGGAAGAGCACTAGTGGAACTTGCTATATTCTAGGACACTCTCTTGTTTCATGGTTTAGCAAGAAACAAAATTCTGTCGCACTTTCAACTACCGAGGCTGAATATATAGCTGCCGGAAGTTGTTGTGCACAAGCTCTTTGGATGAAACAAACACTTAGAGATTATGGCATTAATCTTGAACAAATTCCTATTAAGTGTGATAATACTAGTGCTATTAATCTTTCAAAGAATCCCATTCAACACTCTCGAACCAAGCATATAGAAATAAGACATCATTTCTTGAGAGATCATGTTCAAAAGAGAGACATTGCACTAGAGTTTATTTCTACGGAAAAACAACTTGCCGATATTTTTACAAAACCTCTTTGCGAAGAACAATTTTCCAAAATTCGGCATGAACTTGGGATGATGAAATTTTCACATTAACATCTTCATTCATGCTATTGAGTCTATTATTATTGATTGATCTATGACTTGATGCTTTAATTTCTATGGAATGCTCAATCGTAATATGCATGTAATGTGTATGTATATTTGAAAATGTATGAATTAATTATTGCAATACATATATATATATTCATGAATTATGCATTGAAATGGCACTCAAATCATTTTGGATCAATAAAATGATCTTGAAATGTATTAATAAGTAGCCAAATATCAAAATACATGTGCGAAATCATAGGTTGTAGAAAACGGATCGCCGTTATTTAAATAAACGGCTAACCGTTTTGGGCAGAAACAATGGAACGCTTTCTGGAAGCTATCGGTTCGCCGATATCTGTCTATCGGCTCGCCGTCCTGTTACATTTTTCTTGTGTGGACTCTCTGGACCCTATCGGCTCGCCGTTATTGATATAAACGGCTCGCCGTTTTTATGAATTTGTTTTGAGGACTCTCTGGACTCTGTCGGCTCGCCGTTTTCTTTATAACGGCTCGCCGTTATCACGCGTTAATTGAACAGTCCTTCGTCTTCCTCCTCATTTCGGCTTCTCTTTCTCTCTCTCTCTCACTTCAACCCGCGACTGCACCAGTTCTCTCCTCTCAAATCCATCACTTTTCTTGTCATTTTTTCACCAAATTGAAGCATTACAAACCATTTCTATCATCTCTAACACCTTTTAACCGATTCAAATTCCTTTTTTTTTTTTCTTCAAATTTTGAAAAATCTCATCTTGAAACCCTAGAACCAGCCGACTCTTATTCGTTCACTTTGACCCAAATTTCTCCGTCTTTCCAACCACATTTTCACCCACAAATCACTATCTCATCTCTAAAACTTCATTTTCACAATTTTTCTCATCCATGGCGGAACGACCTCCAAGGCGTGTTCGAACCAAGCACACTGCTTCACGCCGTTCCAGTCCACCCAGGTCTCCTCCTCAAGACTTCGAAAGTCTTCATTTTCCCGATGCTACCTCTGCTCAGCGATTCCGTGAGAAGTTTATGGGTAAACCCGTAACTCCCTCTTTTTCTCTTAACATTTCGGAGTTCTCGGATATTTCTGTTTGTGGTCACTCAATTACTCAAATGCTTAGTCATTGGAATCAAGCTTTAAGTGTTGATGAACCTATTTATGAAAATCTTGTTCGAGTCTTTTATTCAAACATAGATTTCTCCTCTTCTAGTCGTGACGAGCTTCATACATTTGTAGGAGGTATTCGTATTGAGCTTGATGAACCCGAATTATGTAGTATTCTAGGAATCACTTATGGAGGATTAGATCTGTACACCTCTAGGAAAGAACTAGAGTTCAGTAATTTTCGTCATGTGGATGGTGTACGGAACATTTGTCGTCGTCGGGATCTTTCCGATGACATCTGCTCTTTGTCCTTTAGGTCTCAACTCCTCCCTTTTCAGATTCGAATACTTCACATTATTCTCCAACACATGGTCACTCCTAGACAGGGGCACACTGATGAGGTCACTAGGCTTGATATTGGTCTTTTAGACTCTCTCATCTGTAGACGCCATGTGAGCCTATCCTACACTATTATGTGTCATATGCTGTCCACTCCTAAAGTCTCCAACCGATCCCTTCCTTATGGCAGCATCATCACTAGGATCCTGAACCACTTTCATGTTCCTATCGTCGAGCCTGTTTTTCTCGAAACTCGTAAGCTCGGTCGAGACATTATTTCTGCCATTGGTTTCTTTAAGAAGCGTGGGAAATGGGAAAAGACCACATCCTCCAAAAACGAAGCCACACTGATTGCACCCGAGGATGATCGCATGCTGAATGATGTCTACTCCGAGGATGAGCTGCCTGATTTCCGTCTTGGGGCTAGACCGCGTGTTCCTCGCCGAGCAGCAGCACCAGCAGCTCCTGTTTCACCAGCAGCAGATGCATCTCAGGATGACGAGCCTACCGAGACTGCCGTCCCTCCTGCGGCATCAGCTGTTCCTGAGGATCGCTTCCAGCAGCTTCTCGACCGAGTAGATGCCCTGTCCCAGCAGCAGCAGCAGCTTCGATCTGATTTTGCAACCTTTCGGGAGCAAATTTCTGATCAGCAGATGGAGTTAATTGCAGGACAGCGTCGCATTCTCGGCCACCTTGGATATGACCCCGGCAGTTCGTCTTCACAGCCTCCATCTTAGTTTTCTCTGTCCCTATGATATTCGCACAGACATTTCTCATTTCATGTTATTTGCCTTATGCATATGATGTTATTTATTTTGTGTTTATGCTTCTGATATCTCATGTTGGACATGTGCTCTTGATTTATGCTCAAGTTGTTTTTGGTATTATATTGATTATATTGCTCTTTTTGGAAGTGTGAATTTGTTGGTATGGAGGTTGGTTGATATGGTGGTATATTTATATGGAAGTGTTTCTCTTTTTAAACTTTGTGTGTTGTTGAGGAAATGCTCATATTTCAGGGGAGACTCTGCCCAAATTTCTCCAAACATAAGTCATTCATCGCGTCTCTTTCTTTTTGATGATGAAGGGGGAGAGAAATTGGCAATTGGCAAAATGCGAAATTGGTTTTGGCAAAATAGTATTGGCATGCATGAGTTTACTGGCATAAATTTCGTGTTTAAAATTTTGAGATTAACAGTTGAATATTTTTTTTAAGGGAGTTAACAAGTCTTTCAAAATTTCACTTAGGGGGAGCACATATTTAGGGGGAGCAAAATTGCACAAATATTTTCTTGAAAAGTTTGTCATCATCAAAAAGGGGGAGATTGTTGACATAAATTATTCCTTATTGATTTTGATGATAACAAACATGATTAAGATTGATTAATTGTTTTAAAAGCTCAACATAATTTTCATCTATTTTGACAAGTTTCATAAAGTATTTTTATAAAGATTTGGAGACAAAACAGTCATCTTGCAAAATAGTTCACTGCAGCAGTTTTTGTGGAAAACGGCGATCCGACATCTGTAGTAAACGGCTCGCCGATTTCAAGCAGAAATGGAGATTAGCCTCTGGACGAAAACGGCACACCGACATTTGTGATAAACGGCTCGCCGATATCAACCAGTAGCCTCTGGACCTAAACGGCGATCCGATATGTTGATAAAACGGCTCGCCGATATCAACCAGAACTGAAGGGTAGTCTCTGGACATTAACGGCGAACCGACATGTGTGATAAACGGCTCGCCGATATCAACCAGTAGCCTCTGGACCTAAACGGCGATCCGACATCTAGATAACGGCGATCCAACAATTTGAAAAATCAGCCCAACGGTCATATTGACCAGTCAAACGGCGATCCGACATCTAGCTAACGGTGATCCGACAGTGTGCAGAAAGTCAATAACGGCTAGTTTTCAGCTGCATCTATAAATAAGCTCATTCAAATTCAAACAAAGATTGATCACAACACGACCATTGAGCAAATATTTGAGAATACAATCTTCATAGAGCTTAAAACACATTCTCTCTTCATCTATTCACAAATTGGGCATTGATTTGTAATCTTAAATATTGTGTGAGAGAAAAACAATTTGTAATCTTTTACTTTGAGTAATTGTAAGTGTTGGGATACACTTGGGTTAAGAGATTGGGGATAATCTCTTGTTGTAAAGGTCCATTGACACCTTGGAAGTCAAGTGTAAGCATTTGAAGCCTTGGAGGCTTGCTTAGTGGAATCCTCAAGCCCGGAAAGCTTGGAGGCGTGGACGTAGGCGAGGTTGGCCGAACCACGTAAAAATCTCGGTGTTCGAATCCCTCTTCCCTTATCTTTTTAAATTGTGATCATCTTAATTGTTATTGCTTTGAATTTGATTTATAATTGCATTAAGATTTTCTTTAATAAATTGAATAATTTTTTAGAATCCCAATTCACCCCCCCCCCTCTTGGGTTGCATACTTGTATTTCAATTGGTATCAGAGCCTTGTTCTCTTGTTAAGACTTAATCGTCTAGAGTAAAAGATCCATGGCAACCCTAAATGACTCAACCTTTAGAGAAGGGCAATCCACAACTAGACCACCATTTTTTGATGGTAATGATTATGCTTATTGGAAAACTAGAATGAGAATCTATTTGCAAGCCTTAGATTATGAAATTTGGGAAGTTGTTTGTGATGGTCCATTCATGCCTATGTTCAAAGATGAAATAGGAGATGATATTCCTAAACCATCGAGTCAATGGAGTGAGTTAGAAAAGAGAAAGATGTCTCTAAACTCCAAGGCTATGAATGCTTTGTTTTGTGCCCTTGATAAGAAAGAATTCCATAGAGTATCTAGTTGTGAAAGTGCACAAGAGATATGGCACAAACTTGAAGTTGTCTATGAAGGGACAAATCAAGTGAAAGAGTCTAAAATCAGTAGATACACTCGCCAATATGAGTTGTTCCAAATGGAACAAAATGAAAATGTGTATTCTATGTACACTAGATTCACGGACATAGTGAACACCCTAGGTGCCTTAGGGAAAACCTTCTCAAATAGTGAGAAAGTTAAGAAAATCATTAGGTCACTTCCAAAAGAATGGAGACCTAAAAGAACCGCTATTGAAGAGGCCAAAGATTTAAATACTTTACCTCTTGATGATTTAATTGGTTCTCTTATTTCGTATGAAGAGGATTTAGCTGCAGAAAAAGGACATGAGGAGAAGAAGAAAAGCATTGCTCTCAAAGCTTCAAAATATGAGAGTGATGAGGAGAGTGAACCGGATGATGAAGAACTAGCCATGCTAGCAAGGAGGTTCAGAAAATTCTTCAAGAAAACCGGAGAGCGAAGAAATTTCAGAAACTTCAAGAACTATAGGGAGAAAAAGGAGGCAATCACTTGCTATGAATGCAAGAAGCTTGGACATATAAGATCGGAGTGCCCACTCATCAACAAACTCAAGAAGAAAGCAATGGTTGCAACTTGGGATGATAGTGAGGAAGAATCAAATGATGAAGAAGGATCGCAAGAAGTATCAAACCTAGCACTCATGGCTATAGGAGGGGATGATGATCTCAATGAGGTAAGTGATCCTACCTATGATGAATTATATGATGCTTTTCAAGATTTGCATAATGAGTTGATGAAAATTGGTAAAAAGAATGTATGTCTTAAAAAGGAAATGGCAAAGCTTAAAAATGAAAATGAATCTCTAAATGCAAGAATTGTATGCCTAGAAGTAGGAAACAAAACATTGCATGATGAAATTGCATTATCAAATGAGAAACCTAGCATCTTACATGAGCATTTGAAATCACACATAGATGAGTTGAAAAATGAGAACGAATTGCTCAAGAAAAAGAATAATGAATTAAATGAAATTGTTTTGAAATTTACAAATGGGCAAAAGATGTTGGATAATATGCTTAACTCACAAAAATGTGTTTTTGATAAAGGAGGACTTGGATATAAGCCAAACTTGAAGCAAAAGTATTATAAGAATTATTTTGTTAAAGCTACCTCCACAAATGATCATAAGATTGTATGTCATTATTGTAATCAAAATGGTCACATGAAATTTAGATGTCCCGTGAAAAGGAATGCATATTATGGTGTCAAGTGCATTTGGGTTCCAAAAGGAACAGTTGCTAACTCTCAAGGACCCAAAAAGCTTTGGGTACCTAAAACTTGAGACTTTTTCTTGTAGGGCTTGAAGAAGAAGAAGAATAAATGGTACTTGGACAGCGGTTGTTCAAGGCACATGACCGGAAACTATGCATGGTTCTCAAGCTTTACCAAAATTGAAAATGGTGGAGACGTATCCTTTGGAGACAACTCAAAAGGAAAAATCCTTGGAATTGGAAATGTTGGTAAAGTTTCTTCAACTCTAATTGAGAATGTATGTTTGGTTGAAAACTTGAAACACAACTTAATTAGCATTAGTCAATTATGTGACAAAGGTTATAAAGTTATCTTTGATAAATTTAGTTGTGTTATTGAGAACTCATGTGATGGCAAAACCTTATTTGTTGGAAATAGATGTGGTAATGTTTATATCATTGACATAGAATGTGCATCTACTCTTGATAAATGTTTTTCGGCATTGCATGATGATTGTTGGTTATGGCATAGAAGGTTAGGACATGCAAGTATGGATTTGATTTCAAAAATTTTGAAAGATAATTTAGTTAAAGGTCTTCCGAAAATTGGTTTTCAAAAGGATAAGATTTGTGAAGCTTGTCAATTTGGAAAACAAATTAAAACTTCTTTCAAGAATAAAAACCATATTTCTACTTCAAAACCACTTGAACTTCTTCACATAGATCTTTTTGGGCCATCTAGATATGCAAGTCTAAATGGAAAATATTATGCATTTGTGATAGTGGATGATTATTCTAGATATACATGGGTATTATTCTTAGCCAATAAGGATGATGCTCTTGATGCTTTTAAAGTGCTTTGTAAGAAATTACAAAATGAAAAAGGGCATGGTATTGTATGCATTAGGAGTGATCATGGAGGAGAATTTGAAAATCATGCATTTGAGAGTTTTTGCAATAATCTAGGCATTGAGCATCAATTTTCATCACCTAGAACTCCACAACAAAATGGAGTTGTTGAGAGAAAGAATAGGTCTATTCAAGAAATGGCTAGGACCATGTTAAATGAAAATGCATTACCAAAATATTTTTGGGCCGAAGCCGTCAACACTGCTTGTTATGTTTTAAATCGGGTGTTGATTAGACCTAATCTTAACAAAACTCCTTATGAGCTTTGGAAAGATAGAAAACCCAACATTGGATATTTTAAAGTTTTTGGATGCAAATGTTTTGTTTTGAACACAAAAGACAATCTTGGTAAATTTGATCCAAAATCCGATGTTGGTATTTTTCTTGGTTATTCAAATTCTAGTAAAGCTTATAGAGTCTATAACAAAAGAACCTTAGTTGTGGAAGAATCTATGCATGTGACATTTGATGAGTCTAACCCCTCCTCTACGGAGAAAGTCGTTGTTGATGATGATGCAGGAGAAGAAGAAGCATCAAATGACAAACAAGAGGATGCACCACATGAAATTCAAGAGGAACATCATGAAGAACTAAATGCAGAGCAAAATAAAGGTACTTCTCAAACACTCCCCAAGGAATGGAGGTATGTCTCTTCTCACCCTAAAGATGTAATTTTAGGAGATCCCTCACGAGGTATTACAACTAGATCATCACTTAGAAATACTTGTGAGCATAATGCATTCATCTCTCAAATTGAACCAAAATCCTTTGAGGATGCAGAAAATGATGAATCTTGGATTATGGCAATGCAAGAGGAGTTAAATCAATTTGAAAGAAACAATGTGTGGGAATTAGTTCCTAAACCTGAATATCAATCTGTAATAGGTACTAAATGGGTGTTTAGGAATAAGATGGATGAATCCGGTGTGGTTGTAAGAAATAAAGCTAGATTAGTGGCTCAAGGCTACAACCAAGAAGAAGGAATTGATTTTGATGAAACCTTTGCTCCTGTAGCAAGGTTAGAATCCATTAGGATGTTATTAGCATATGCATGTCATAAAGATTTTATTTTATTTCAAATGGATGTGAAAAGTGCTTTCCTAAATGGGCATATTATGGAAGAAGTGTATGTAAAACAACCCCCTGGTTTTGAAAATTAAAAATTTCCAAATCATGTTTATAAGTTGCTTAAAGCTTTGTATGGTTTAAAACAAGCACCTAGAGCATGGTATGATAGACTTAAGAATTTTCTGTTGGAAAATGACTTTTCAATGGGTAAAGCGGATACTACTCTATTTGTTAAGCATAAGAACCAAGACATACTTATTGTTCAAATTTATGTTGATGATATTATTTTTGGTTCTACTAATGAGTTGTTGTGTAAAGAATTTTCATCGTGTATGAGCAAAGAATTTGAGATGAGTATGATGGGAGAGTTGAAGTACTTCCTTGGACTTCAAATCAAACAAAACGAGGAAGGAATCTTCATAAATCAAGCCAAGTACGTAAAAGATCTACTCAAACGATTCGGCATTGATGACTCAAAGACCAAAAATACACCAATGAGCACAACAACCAAGCTGGACAAAGATGAAAAAGGTAAAGAAGTGGACATCAAAATGTATCGAGGTATGATCGGATCCCTACTTTATTTGACTGCAAGTAGACCCGATATCATGTTTAGTGTATGTTTGTGTGCAAGATTTCAGTCATGTCCCAAGGAATCTCATTTGCTCGCTGTTAAAAGAATTTTCCGTTATTTGAGTGGAACCATAGATATTGGCCTTTGGTATCCTAGGGGAACTCATATAGATTTAACATGTTTTTCGGATGCGGATTTTGCTGGTTATAAAGTGGATAGGAAGAGCACTAGTGGAACTTGCTATATTCTAGGACACTCTCTTGTTTCATGGTTTAGCAAGAAACAAAATTCTGTCGCACTTTCAACTACCGAGGCTGAATATATAGCTGCCGGAAGTTGTTGTGCACAAGCTCTTTGGATGAAACAAACACTTAGAGATTATGGCATTAATCTTGAACAAATTCCTATTAAGTGTGATAATACTAGTGCTATTAATCTTTCAAAGAATCCCATTCAACACTCTCGAACCAAGCATATAGAAATAAGACATCATTTCTTGAGAGATCATGTTCAAAAGAGAGACATTGCACTAGAGTTTATTTCTACGGAAAAACAACTTGCCGATATTTTTACAAAACCTCTTTGCGAAGAACAATTTTCCAAAATTCGGCATGAACTTGGGATGATGAAATTTTCACATTAACATCTTCATTCATGCTATTGAGTCTATTATTATTGATTGATCTATGACTTGATGCTTTAATTTCTATGGAATGCTCAATCGTAATATGCATGTAATGTGTATGTATATTTGAAAATGTATGAATTAATTATTGCAATACATATATATATATTCATGAATTATGCATTGAAATGGCACTCAAATCATTTTGGATCAATAAAATGATCTTGAAATGTATTAATAAGTAGCCAAATATCAAAATACATGTGCGAAATCATAGGTTGTAGAAAACGGATCGCCGTTATTTAAATAAACGGCTAACCGTTTTGGGCAGAAACAATGGAACGCTTTCTGGAAGCTATCGGTTCGCCGATATCTGTCTATCGGCTCGCCGTCCTGTTACATTTTTCTTGTGTGGACTCTCTGGACCCTATCGGCTCGCCGTTATTGATATAAACGGCTCGCCGTTTTTATGAATTTGTTTTGAGGACTCTCTGGACTCTGTCGGCTCGCCGTTTTCTTTATAACGGCTCGCCGTTATCACGCGTTAATTGAACAGTCCTTCGTCTTCCTCCTCATTTCGGCTTCTCTTTCTCTCTCTCTCTCACTTCAACCCGCGACTGCACCAGTTCTCTCCTCTCAAATCCATCACTTTTCTTGTCATTTTTTCACCAAATTGAAGCATTACAAACCATTTCTATCATCTCTAACACCTTTTAACCGATTCAAATTCCTTTTTTTTTTTTCTTCAAATTTTGAAAAATCTCATCTTGAAACCCTAGAACCAGCCGACTCTTATTCGTTCACTTTGACCCAAATTTCTCCGTCTTTCCAACCACATTTTCACCCACAAATCACTATCTCATCTCTAAAACTTCATTTTCACAATTTTTCTCATCCATGGCGGAACGACCTCCAAGGCGTGTTCGAACCAAGCACACTGCTTCACGCCGTTCCAGTCCACCCAGGTCTCCTCCTCAAGACTTCGAAAGTCTTCATTTTCCCGATGCTACCTCTGCTCAGCGATTCCGTGAGAAGTTTATGGGTAAACCCGTAACTCCCTCTTTTTCTCTTAACATTTCGGAGTTCTCGGATATTTCTGTTTGTGGTCACTCAATTACTCAAATGCTTAGTCATTGGAATCAAGCTTTAAGTGTTGATGAACCTATTTATGAAAATCTTGTTCGAGTCTTTTATTCAAACATAGATTTCTCCTCTTCTAGTCGTGACGAGCTTCATACATTTGTAGGAGGTATTCGTATTGAGCTTGATGAACCCGAATTATGTAGTATTCTAGGAATCACTTATGGAGGATTAGATCTGTACACCTCTAGGAAAGAACTAGAGTTCAGTAATTTTCGTCATGTGGATGGTGTACGGAACATTTGTCGTCGTCGGGATCTTTCCGATGACATCTGCTCTTTGTCCTTTAGGTCTCAACTCCTCCCTTTTCAGATTCGAATACTTCACATTATTCTCCAACACATGGTCACTCCTAGACAGGGGCACACTGATGAGGTCACTAGGCTTGATATTGGTCTTTTAGACTCTCTCATCTGTAGACGCCATGTGAGCCTATCCTACACTATTATGTGTCATATGCTGTCCACTCCTAAAGTCTCCAACCGATCCCTTCCTTATGGCAGCATCATCACTAGGATCCTGAACCACTTTCATGTTCCTATCGTCGAGCCTGTTTTTCTCGAAACTCGTAAGCTCGGTCGAGACATTATTTCTGCCATTGGTTTCTTTAAGAAGCGTGGGAAATGGGAAAAGACCACATCCTCCAAAAACGAAGCCACACTGATTGCACCCGAGGATGATCGCATGCTGAATGATGTCTACTCCGAGGATGAGCTGCCTGATTTCCGTCTTGGGGCTAGACCGCGTGTTCCTCGCCGAGCAGCAGCACCAGCAGCTCCTGTTTCACCAGCAGCAGATGCATCTCAGGATGACGAGCCTACCGAGACTGCCGTCCCTCCTGCGGCATCAGCTGTTCCTGAGGATCGCTTCCAGCAGCTTCTCGACCGAGTAGATGCCCTGTCCCAGCAGCAGCAGCAGCTTCGATCTGATTTTGCAACCTTTCGGGAGCAAATTTCTGATCAGCAGATGGAGTTAATTGCAGGACAGCGTCGCATTCTCGGCCACCTTGGATATGACCCCGGCAGTTCGTCTTCACAGCCTCCATCTTAGTTTTCTCTGTCCCTATGATATTCGCACAGACATTTCTCATTTCATGTTATTTGCCTTATGCATATGATGTTATTTATTTTGTGTTTATGCTTCTGATATCTCATGTTGGACATGTGCTCTTGATTTATGCTCAAGTTGTTTTTGGTATTATATTGATTATATTGCTCTTTTTGGAAGTGTGAATTTGTTGGTATGGAGGTTGGTTGATATGGTGGTATATTTATATGGAAGTGTTTCTCTTTTTAAACTTTGTGTGTTGTTGAGGAAATGCTCATATTTCAGGGGAGACTCTGCCCAAATTTCTCCAAACATAAGTCATTCATCGCGTCTCTTTCTTTTTGATGATGAAGGGGGAGAGAAATTGGCAATTGGCAAAATGCGAAATTGGTTTTGGCAAAATAGTATTGGCATGCATGAGTTTACTGGCATAAATTTCGTGTTTAAAATTTTGAGATTAACAGTTGAATATTTTTTTTAAGGGAGTTAACAAGTCTTTCAAAATTTCACTTAGGGGGAGCACATATTTAGGGGGAGCAAAATTGCACAAATATTTTCTTGAAAAGTTTGTCATCATCAAAAAGGGGGAGATTGTTGACATAAATTATTCCTTATTGATTTTGATGATAACAAACATGATTAAGATTGATTAATTGTTTTAAAAGCTCAACATAATTTTCATCTATTTTGACAAGTTTCATAAAGTATTTTTATAAAGATTTGGAGACAAAACAGTCATCTTGCAAAATAGTTCACTGCAGCAGTTTTTGTGGAAAACGGCGATCCGACATCTGTACTAAACGGCTCGCCGATTTCAAGCAGAAATGGAGATTAGCCTCTGGACGAAAACGGCACACCGACATTTGTGATAAACGGCTCGCCGATATCAACCAGTAGCCTCTGGACCTAAACGGCGATCCGATATGTTGATAAAACGGCTCGCCGATATCAACCAGAACTGAAGGGTAGTCTCTGGACATTAACGGCGAACCTACATGTGTGATAAACGGCTCGCCGATATCAACCAGTAGCCTCTGGACCTAAACGGCGATCCGACATCTAGATAACGGCGATCCGACAATTTGAAAAATCAGCCCAACGGTCATATTGACCAGTCAAACGGCGATCCGACATCTAGCTAACGGTGATCCGACAGTGTGCAGAAAGTCAATAACGGCTAGTTTTCAGCTGCATCTATAAATAAGCTCATTCAAATTCAAACAAAGATTGATCACAACACGACCATTGAGCAAATATTTGAGAATACAATCTTCATAGAGCTTAAAACACATTCTCTCTTCATCTATTCACAAATTGGGCATTGATTTGTAATCTTAAATATTGTGTGAGAGAAAAACAATTTGTAATCTTTTACTTTGAGTAATTGTAAGTGTTGGGATACACTTGGGTTAAGAGATTGGGGATAATCTCTTGTTGTAAAGGTCCATTGACACCTTGGAAGTCAAGTGTAAGCATTTGAAGCCTTGGAGGCTTGCTTAGTGGAATCCTCAAGCCCGGAAAGCTTGGAGGCGTGGACGTAGGCGAGGTTGGCCGAACCACGTAAAAATCTCGGTGTTCGAATCCCTCTTCCCTTATCTTTTTAAATTGTGATCATCTTAATTGTTATTGCTTTGAATTTGATTTATAATTGCATTAAGATTTTCTTTAATAAATTGAATAATTTTTTAGAATCCCAATTCACCCCCCCCCTCTTGGGTTGCATACTTGTATTTCAATTGGTATCAGAGCCTTGTTCTCTTGTTAAGACTTAATCGTCTAGAGTAAAAGATCCATGGCAACCCTAAATGACTCAACCTTTAGAGAAGGGCAATCCACAACTAGACCACCATTTTTTGATGGTAATGATTATGCTTATTGGAAAACTAGAATGAGAATCTATTTGCAAGCCTTAGATTATGAAATTTGGGAAGTTGTTTGTGATGGTCCATTCATGCCTATGTTCAAAGATGAAATAGGAGATGATATTCCTAAACCATCGAGTCAATGGAGTGAGTTAGAAAAGAGAAAGATGTCTCTAAACTCCAAGGCTATGAATGCTTTGTTTTGTGCCCTTGATAAGAAAGAATTCCATAGAGTATCTAGTTGTGAAAGTGCACAAGAGATATGGCACAAACTTGAAGTTGTCTATGAAGGGACAAATCAAGTGAAAGAGTCTAAAATCAGTAGATACACTCGCCAATATGAGTTGTTCCAAATGGAACAAAATGAAAATGTGTATTCTATGTACACTAGATTCACGGACATAGTGAACACCCTAGGTGCCTTAGGGAAAACCTTCTCAAATAGTGAGAAAGTTAAGAAAATCATTAGGTCACTTCCAAAAGAATGGAGACCTAAAAGAACCGCTATTGAAGAGGCCAAAGATTTAAATACTTTACCTCTTGATGATTTAATTGGTTCTCTTATTTCGTATGAAGAGGATTTAGCTGCAGAAAAAGGACATGAGGAGAAGAAGAAAAGCATTGCTCTCAAAGCTTCAAAATATGAGAGTGATGAGGAGAGTGAACCGGATGATGAAGAACTAGCCATGCTAGCAAGGAGGTTCAGAAAATTCTTCAAGAAAACCGGAGAGCGAAGAAATTTCAGAAACTTCAAGAACTATAGGGAGAAAAAGGAGGCAATCACTTGCTATGAATGCAAGAAGCTTGGACATATAAGATCGGAGTGCCCACTCATCAACAAACTCAAGAAGAAAGCAATGGTTGCAACTTGGGATGATAGTGAGGAAGAATCAAATGATGAAGAAGGATCGCAAGAAGTATCAAACCTAGCACTCATGGCTATAGGAGGGGATGATGATCTCAATGAGGTAAGTGATCCTACCTATGATGAATTATATGATGCTTTTCAAGATTTGCATAATGAGTTGATGAAAATTGGTAAAAAGAATGTATGTCTTAAAAAGGAAATGGCAAAGCTTAAAAATGAAAATGAATCTCTAAATGCAAGAATTGTATGCCTAGAAGTAGGAAACAAAACATTGCATGATGAAATTGCATTATCAAATGAGAAACCTAGCATCTTACATGAGCATTTGAAATCACACATAGATGAGTTGAAAAATGAGAACGAATTGCTCAAGAAAAAGAATAATGAATTAAATGAAATTGTTTTGAAATTTACAAATGGGCAAAAGATGTTGGATAATATGCTTAACTCACAAAAATGTGTTTTTGATAAAGGAGGACTTGGATATAAGCCAAACTTGAAGCAAAAGTATTATAAGAATTATTTTGTTAAAGCTACCTCCACAAATGATCATAAGATTGTATGTCATTATTGTAATCAAAATGGTCACATGAAATTTAGATGTCCCGTGAAAAGGAATGCATATTATGGTGTCAAGTGCATTTGGGTTCCAAAAGGAACAGTTGCTAACTCTCAAGGACCCAAAAAGCTTTGGGTACCTAAAACTTGAGACTTTTTCTTGTAGGGCTTGAAGAAGAAGAAGAATAAATGGTACTTGGACAGCGGTTGTTCAAGGCACATGACCGGAAACTATGCATGGTTCTCAAGCTTTACCAAAATTGAAAATGGTGGAGACGTATCCTTTGGAGACAACTCAAAAGGAAAAATCCTTGGAATTGGAAATGTTGGTAAAGTTTCTGCAACTCTAATTGAGAATGTATGTTTGGTTGAAAACTTGAAACACAACTTAATTAGCATTAGTCAATTATGTGACAAAGGTTATAAAGTTATCTTTGATAAATTTAGTTGTGTTATTGAGAACTCATGTGATGGCAAAACCTTATTTGTTGGAAATAGATGTGGTAATGTTTATATCATTGACATAGAATGTGCATCTACTCTTGATAAATGTTTTTCGGCATTGCATGATGATTGTTGGTTATGGCATAGAAGGTTAGGACATGCAAGTATGGATTTGATTTCAAAAATTTTGAAAGATAATTTAGTTAAAGGTCTTCCGAAAATTGGTTTTCAAAAGGATAAGATTTGTGAAGCTTGTCAATTTGGAAAACAAATTAAAACTTCTTTCAAGAATAAAAACCATATTTCTACTTCAAAACCACTTGAACTTCTTCACATAGATCTTTTTGGGCCATCTAGATATGCAAGTCTAAATGGAAAATATTATGCATTTGTGATAGTGGATGATTATTCTAGATATACATGGGTATTATTCTTAGCCAATAAGGATGATGCTCTTGATGCTTTTAAAGTGCTTTGTAAGAAATTACAAAATGAAAAAGGGCATGGTATTGTATGCATTAGGAGTGATCATGGAGGAGAATTTGAAAATCATGCATTTGAGAGTTTTTGCAATAATCTAGGCATTGAGCATCAATTTTCATCACCTAGAACTCCACAACAAAATGGAGTTGTTGAGAGAAAGAATAGGTCTATTCAAGAAATGGCTAGGACCATGTTAAATGAAAATGCATTACCAAAATATTTTTGGGCCGAAGCCGTCAACACTGCTTGTTATGTTTTAAATCGGGTGTTGATTAGACCTAATCTTAACAAAACTCCTTATGAGCTTTGGAAAGATAGAAAACCCAACATTGGATATTTTAAAGTTTTTGGATGCAAATGTTTTGTTTTGAACACAAAAGACAATCTTGGTAAATTTGATCCAAAATCCGATGTTGGTATTTTTCTTGGTTATTCAAATTCTAGTAAAGCTTATAGAGTCTATAACAAAAGAACCTTAGTTGTGGAAGAATCTATGCATGTGACATTTGATGAGTCTAACCCCTCCTCTACGGAGAAAGTCGTTGTTGATGATGATGCAGGAGAAGAAGAAGCATCAAATGACAAACAAGAGGATGCACCACATGAAATTCAAGAGGAACATCATGAAGAACTAAATGCAGAGCAAAATAAAGGTACTTCTCAAACACTCCCCAAGGAATGGAGGTATGTCTCTTCTCACCCTAAAGATGTAATTTTAGGAGATCCCTCACGAGGTATTACAACTAGATCATCACTTAGAAATACTTGTGAGCATAATGCATTCATCTCTCAAATTGAACCAAAATCCTTTGAGGATGCAGAAAATGATGAATCTTGGATTATGGCAATGCAAGAGGAGTTAAATCAATTTGAAAGAAACAATGTGTGGGAATTAGTTCCTAAACCTGAATATCAATCTGTAATAGGTACTAAATGGGTGTTTAGGAATAAGATGGATGAATCCGGTGTGGTTGTAAGAAATAAAGCTAGATTAGTGGCTCAAGGCTACAACCAAGAAGAAGGAATTGATTTTGATGAAACCTTTGCTCCTGTAGCAAGGTTAGAATCCATTAGGATGTTATTAGCATATGCATGTCATAAAGATTTTATTTTATTTCAAATGGATGTGAAAAGTGCTTTCCTAAATGGGCATATTATGGAAGAAGTGTATGTAAAACAACCCCCTGGTTTTGAAAATTAAAAATTTCCAAATCATGTTTATAAGTTGCTTAAAGCTTTGTATGGTTTAAAACAAGCACCTAGAGCATGGTATGATAGACTTAAGAATTTTCTGTTGGAAAATGACTTTTCAATGGGTAAAGCGGATACTACTCTATTTGTTAAGCATAAGAACCAAGACATACTTATTGTTCAAATTTATGTTGATGATATTATTTTTGGTTCTACTAATGAGTTGTTGTGTAAAGAATTTTCATCGTGTATGAGCAAAGAATTTGAGATGAGTATGATGGGAGAGTTGAAGTACTTCCTTGGACTTCAAATCAAACAAAACGAGGAAGGAATCTTCATAAATCAAGCCAAGTACGTAAAAGATCTACTCAAACGATTCGGCATTGATGACTCAAAGACCAAAAATACACCAATGAGCACAACAACCAAGCTGGACAAAGATGAAAAAGGTAAAGAAGTGGACATCAAAATGTATCGAGGTATGATCGGATCCCTACTTTATTTGACTGCAAGTAGACCCGATATCATGTTTAGTGTATGTTTGTGTGCAAGATTTCAGTCATGTCCCAAGGAATCTCATTTGCTCGCTGTTAAAAGAATTTTCCGTTATTTGAGTGGAACCATAGATATTGGCCTTTGGTATCCTAGGGGAACTCATATAGATTTAACATGTTTTTCGGATGCGGATTTTGCTGGTTATAAAGTGGATAGGAAGAGCACTAGTGGAACTTGCTATATTCTAGGACACTCTCTTGTTTCATGGTTTAGCAAGAAACAAAATTCTGTCGCACTTTCAACTACCGAGGCTGAATATATAGCTGCCGGAAGTTGTTGTGCACAAGCTCTTTGGATGAAACAAACACTTAGAGATTATGGCATTAATCTTGAACAAATTCCTATTAAGTGTGATAATACTAGTGCTATTAATCTTTCAAAGAATCCCATTCAACACTCTCGAACCAAGCATATAGAAATAAGACATCATTTCTTGAGAGATCATGTTCAAAAGAGAGACATTGCACTAGAGTTTATTTCTACGGAAAAACAACTTGCCGATATTTTTACAAAACCTCTTTGCGAAGAACAATTTTCCAAAATTCGGCATGAACTTGGGATGATGAAATTTTCACATTAACATCTTCATTCATGCTATTGAGTCTATTATTATTGATTGATCTATGACTTGATGCTTTAATTTCTATGGAATGCTCAATCGTAATATGCATGTAATGTGTATGTATATTTGAAAATGTATGAATTAATTATTGCAATACATATATATATATTCATGAATTATGCATTGAAATGGCACTCAAATCATTTTGGATCAATAAAATGATCTTGAAATGTATTAATAAGTAGCCAAATATCAAAATACATGTGCGAAATCATAGGTTGTAGAAAACGGATCGCCGTTATTTAAATAAACGGCTAACCGTTTTGGGCAGAAACAATGGAACGCTTTCTGGAAGCTATCGGTTCGCCGATATCTGTCTATCGGCTCGCCGTCCTGTTACATTTTTCTTGTGTGGACTCTCTGGACCCTATCGGCTCGCCGTTATTGATATAAACGGCTCGCCGTTTTTATGAATTTGTTTTGAGGACTCTCTGGACTCTGTCGGCTCGCCGTTTTCTTTATAACGGCTCGCCGTTATCACGCGTTAATTGAACAGTCCTTCGTCTTCCTCCTCATTTCGGCTTCTCTTTCTCTCTCTCTCTCACTTCAACCCGCGACTGCACCAGTTCTCTCCTCTCAAATCCATCACTTTTCTTGTCATTTTTTCACCAAATTGAAGCATTACAAACCATTTCTATCATCTCTAACACCTTTTAACCGATTCAAATTCTTTTTTTTTTCTTCAAATTTTGAAAAATCTCATCTTGAAACCCTAGAACCAGCCGACTCTTATTCGTTCACTTTGACCCAAATTTCTTCGTCTTTCCAACCACATTTTCACCCACAAATCACTATCTCATCTCTAAAACTTCATTTTCACAATTTTTCTCATCCATGGCGGAACGACCTCCAAGGCGTGTTCGAACCAAGCACACTGCTTCACGCCGTTCCAGTCCACCTAGGTCTCCTCCTCAAGACTTCGAAAGTCTTCATTTTCCCGATGCTACCTCTGCTCAGCGATTCCGTGAGAAGTTTATGGGTAAACCCGTAACTCCCTCTTTTTCTCTTAACATTTCGGAGTTCTCGGATATTTCTGTTTGTGGTCACTCAATTACTCAAATGCTTAGTCATTGGAATCAAGCTTTAAGTGTTGATGAACCTATTTATGAAAATCTTGTTCGAGTCTTTTATTCAAACATAGATTTCTCCTCTTCTAGTCGTGACGAGCTTCATACATTTGTAGGAGGTATTCGTATTGAGCTTGATGAACCCGAATTATGTAGTATTCTAGGAATCGCTTATGGAGGATTAGATCTGTACACCTCTAGGAAAGAACTAGAGTTCAGTAATTTTCGTCATGTGGATGGTGTACGGAACATTTGTCGTCGTCGGGATCTTTCCGATGACATCTGCTCTTTGTCCTTTAGGTCTCAACTCCTCCCTTTTCAGATTCGAATACTTCACATTATTCTCCAACACATGGTCACTCCTAGACAGGGGCACACTGATGAGGTCACTAGGCTTGATATTGGTCTTTTAGACTCTCTCATCCGTAGACGCCATGTGAGCCTATCCTATACTATTATGTGTCATATGCTGTCCACTCCTAAAGTCTCCAAGCGATCCCTTCCTTATGGCAGCATCATCACTAGGATCCTGAACCACTTTCATGTTCCTATCGTCGAGCCTGTTTTTCTCGAAACTCGTAAGCTCGGTCGAGACATTATTTCTGCCATTGGTTTCTTTAAGAAGCGTGGGAAATGGGAAAAGACCACATCCTCCAAAAACGAAGCCACACTGATTGCACCCGAGGATGATCGCATGCTGAATGATGTCTACTCCGAGGATGAGCTGCCTGATTTCCGTCTTGGGGCTAGACCGCGTGTTCCTCGCCGAGCAGCAGCACCAGCAGCTCCTGTTTCACCAGCAGCAGATGCATCTCAGGATGACAAGCCTACCGAGACTGCCGTCCCTCCTGCGGCATCAGCTGTTCCTGAGGATCGCTTCCAGCAGCTTCTCGACCGAGTAGATGCCCTGTCCCAGCAGCAGCAGCAGCTTCGATCTGATTTTGCAACCTTTCGGGAGCAAATTTCTGATCAGCAGATGGAGTTAATTGCAGGACAGCGTCGCATTCTCGGCCACCTTGGATATGACCCCGGCAGTTCGTCTTCACAGCCTCCATCTTAGTTTTCTCTGTCCCTATGATATTCGCACAGACATTTCTCATTTCATGTTATTTGCCTTATGCATATGATGTTATTTATTTTGTGTTTATGCTTCTGATATCTCATGTTGGACATGTGCTCTTGATTTATGCTCAAGTTGTTTTTGGTATTATATTGATTATATTGCTCTTTTTGGAAGTGTGAATTTGTTGGTATGGAGGTTGGTTGATATGGTGGTATATTTATATGGAAGTGTTTCTCTTTTTAAACTTTGTGTGTTGTTGAGGAAATGCTCATATTTCAGGGGAGACTCTGCCCAAATTTCTCTAAACATAAGTCATTCATCGCGTCTCTTTCTTTTTGATGATGAAGGGGGAGAGAAATTGGCAATTGGCAAAATGCGAAATTGGTTTTGGCAAAATAGTATTGGCATGCATGAGTTTACTGGCATAAATTTCGTGTTTAAAATTTTGAGATTAACAGTTGAATATTTTTTTTAAGGGAGTTAACAAGTCTTTCAAAATTTCACTTAGGGGGAGCACATATTTAGGGGGAGCAAAATTGCACAAATATTTTCTTGAAAAGTTTGTCATCATCAAAAAGGGGGAGATTGTTGACATAAATTATTCCTTATTGATTTTGATGATAACAAACATGATTAAGATTGATTAATTGTTTTAAAAGCTCAACATAATTTTCATCTATTTTGACAAGTTTCATAAAGTATTTTTATAAAGATTTGGAGACAAAACAGTCATCTTGCAAAATAGTTCACTGCAGCAGTTTTTGTGGAAAACGGCGATCCGACATCTGTACTAAACGGCTCGCCGATTTCAAGCAGAAATGGAGATTAGCCTCTGGACGAAAACGGCACACCGACATTTGTGATAAACGGCTCGCCGATATCAACCAGTAGCCTCTGGACCTAAACGGCGATCCGATATGTTGATAAAACGGCTCGCCGATATCAACCAGAACTGAAGGGTAGTCTCTGGACATTAACGGCGAACCTACATGTGTGATAAACGGCTCGCCGATATCAACCAGTAGCCTCTGGACCTAAACGGCGATCCGACATCTAGATAACGGCGATCCGACAATTTGAAAAATCAGCCCAACGGTCATATTGACCAGTCAAACGGCGATCCGACATCTAGCTAACGGTGATCCGACAGTGTGCAGAAAGTCAATAACGGCTAGTTTTCAGCTGCATCTATAAATAAGCTCATTCAAATTCAAACAAAGATTGATCACAACACGACCATTGAGCAAATATTTGAGAATACAATCTTCATAGAGCTTAAAACACATTCTCTCTTCATCTATTCACAAATTGGGCATTGATTTGTAATCTTAAATATTGTGTGAGAGAAAAACAATTTGTAATCTTTTACTTTGAGTAATTGTAAGTGTTGGGATACACTTGGGTTAAGAGATTGGGGATAATCTCTTGTTGTAAAGGTCCATTGACACCTTGGAAGTCAAGTGTAAGCATTTGAAGCCTTGGAGGCTTGCTTAGTGGAATCCTCAAGCCCGGAAAGCTTGGAGGCGTGGACGTAGGCGAGGTTGGCCGAACCACGTAAAAATCTCGGTGTTCGAATCCCTCTTCCCTTATCTTTTTAAATTGTGATCATCTTAATTGTTATTGCTTTGAATTTGATTTATAATTGCATTAAGATTTTCTTTAATAAATTGAATAATTTTTTAGAATCCCAATTCACCCCCCCTCTTGGGTTGCATACTTGTATTTCAATTTCTACCGAATATTACAATCTAAGTACACCAATTTCTCAAGCAATACCATATAGAAAGATATATGGGACCCCGAAGAAAAAAGAAAAATAAAAAATCGAAGTATGTTAGTTATGATTTCAACTTTTGAACTCAAAGTCTGTGACAAATTTTGCTTCGGGAAATACTAACAAACACTTGAGAAAAACTAAAGTGTATCACACTTGAACCGTATATAAAGCACAAGAATAAAAACAACAAGGGGCAAAAAGAGGCTAGATGTATCATCTTCATTTAAACATTATAAATAGAATCAAAATATTAATGCATACACCAAAACCTTCAAAATTCTCTAAACATTAAAGTTTTTTTCAGATTAAGAAAATAAATTTATAAGAAAATCGAGAATCCGTATTTGTTGCGGTATTTTATCAAGCAATTGGCATGCAGCAATGTAAATGACAATTAAAACATGTAAATCTCTGTACTTTGAAAGCTCACCTTCGTTATTCATCCAAAGAGAGATATATAGGACATGTAAGCTCCTTCTTTGATATTTATCCCCATCGTTCAATTATTGTCATGATCTCCATCCAAACCACGAAACACAGCAAAAGTGAATTGCGAATAGGTTTGGGGATTTGGCTTTCACTGTTTTTGCCTTTTTTTTTTATAAGTTATACCCGATCGGTTTTAATGAATTTGATCCCCAACCTTCTCCGTGCTTTGGCAGCGCAGGAGATGATGGCTCTTTCAAATGGTCAACGACGACCTTTGATTGAAATCCACCACTTGATTCAGCTCGCAGGTCTAGGATTTGCATACAGAGAAAGTGAGATGCGGTGACGACTAGTGGCTGATGGAAACGAACGTAACGAGCATAGGATGAAGACGGCGATAACTGCTTGCTTGCTGGCTTGTGAGGGTTTGACGTGAGTGAGTGTGTTTGACGATTTGAGAAGAGCGGCTAGGGTTTCCAAAACAAAAATGTCACAATGTGAGTATTTATATTTTCGGTAGAAATTAGAAAAAAATGTGAAAGTTTTCGAATTAATAAAAAGGATAACAAAAGAGTGATGATGTATGACAAAACTTCCACGGATAAATTTGTTGTGACCATTCAAAATCTAAAAATTCATTTTTGTAATTTGTAAATAATATTTTCATTGAGGCGGTAGTTTTACCTGCCAAGATGAAATTTTTCTATGTCTAAATTTTACATAAAAAAAGATTATTTTAAACTTTTGTGCTAATATAAAATTAATTTTCTACAAATATATTGATAATTTAATATAGATGAGATATATTACTTTGTAAGTATATTAATAATCACGTTGTGGCTACTAATTAATGCAGTTGTAAATCATTTGAATTAAAAACAAAATAGTTGATATTTGAATCCATGGGAGTAAATTTAGTTGTTATTAAGCTAAATTAGCCACTTAGGCTTTAGCCCAGTGGTGAACCATTGACCTTATGGTGCGTTTACGTCATGGAATGAGAATGTGGTAAAATAGGAATGGGCTGGGAATGAGAATGAGTTGGAATGGGAATGCGATTTTAATGTTTACTCAGCAAAAATAAATGAGAATGAGAATATGCTGAAATGTCATTGATGTATTTACTTGACAAAATAAATGGGAATGATGAATGGGAATGAAAATCAATTTACCAAAATACTTATAGTATTAATAATTAATAAAAATAATTAATTTATCATTATTAACAATATTATCATTATTGTTGTTATTATTATTATTATTATTATTATTAAAAATAATATTAACAATAATTAATAATAACCAAAATAATAAAGTCAATAAAATTTAATAGTAATAATAATAATAATATTATTATTATTATTAAATTTTATTAACTTTATTATTTTAGTTATTATTAATTATTGTTAATATTATTTTTAATAATATTATCATTATTAACATTTAATATTATTAAAGTTTGTTGACTTTATTATTTTAGTTATTATTAATTATTGTTATTATTATTTTTATTAATATTATCATTATTAACATTTATTATTATTATTATTAAATTTTATTAACTTTATTATTTTAATTATTATTAATTATTGTTAATAATAATAATATTATTATTTTAATTAATATCATTTCTATATATAGATAATGAAAATTAGATTATTATTACTATTAAATTTTATTAACTTTATTATTTTAGTTATTATTAATTATTGTTATTATTATTTTTATTAATAATAATAATAACAACAATAATGATAAATTAATTATTTTTATCATTATTTTTATTGTTAATAATGATAATATTAATAATAAAAATAATGATAAAAATAATTAATAATAACTAAAATAATAAAGTTAATAAAATTTAGTAATAATAATAATTATTATTATTATTATTAATGACATTTAAAATAATAATAAAAATTTTGATAAATTAAAATAATAAAATTAATTGTGATTTGAATGAGGGTAATTTGGAAAATATGAAAAAATTAGAGGAATACAAAAGTAAACATATATTTCATTCACATTCCCAACCCCCGGGAATGGGATTCCCATTCCTTATTCCCAAATTATGTGGGACCCACATATTTTATTCTCATTCCCAAATTACATTTTGTCAAGTAAACATAGGTTTCATTCTTATTCCTTCATTCTCATTCCCCATTTCATGAAGTAAACACACCATTAAAGTAAAACATGACTATGAGGGCAATAGTTCGAGTCCCCATATACGCAAACTCCCTTAATTAAACATAATTATATGGAGATTATTTGCAAAGCTTTTCTCCCTTACGAAATGCAAGTGGAGTGGAAACACTCCTCCTCCGTGAGGGTTATTTGTCTGGGCACTTACTTCATAGAATTTAAAATGTAATAATATAAGTCTTAGTTTGTATATCTAATTATAAATATCAGTGTAATAATCTGCTGTTATAACAGTTGTAAATATCTGTGTAATACAGTAACATGATGCTTAATCAGTTAAAAAAAATAAATTGAAAAAATTATATTCAAATTCAATTTCTTTTACCACTAGAATAAAAGTATATAAATTAAATTTAGCGAGAATTACAGTGAAAACATATTTCATGTGGCAAAGATTATAACAAGTTTAAGACGTATAAATAAAAATGAATTTAAATGACTATTTCTCCCCAATGGCATAAAATGTTTTAAAAGTAAATTTAGTAAAACATACTGCTTACTATGAAAATGAATTTATATTTTTCATATTTTTAAATAATTTAATTTTTTTAGTTGTGATATAAATTAACTTAATTTCAAAAAAATATAGCTATAAATGTAAGATTGAACACATTTTATAATACTTGCACATCATTTAGTAGACAAATCATGTACCCATATAGTGAGTGCAATGTTACTCAAATAATTTAATTTAATTTAGAAATATAACTGTCATGCTTAAATTATATAACTGTAAGTATAACATAATACAACATTATTCAATATTAGTTGCATTCAAATTGTAATTATCCATGTTATGTACCATTATGAATATGATTAATGTTTAACAAAAAAATTATTATAGCAAAAAGGATTAAATAAAATAATTAATCTCACTTAAGATAGTATTAATTAATTTGCACAAGAGATTGATTATGAGTTTTATTTAAAAATATCAAATATTAGATGCTTTATATTTTTGTAATATATGAATATTGTTTTTAGAGGGTATACATAAAACATACTAATATTGGCCACTAATAATAATAACAACAACAACATTTGAGGGGTAATTACGATATTTGGAATGATAATTATTTGATAGTTGGATAAATATTGTCCTCATTTTAGTAGGTAGGGATTTAAGTCCTTGAATGTGTAACGTGAGATCCTGGAATTGATTTCTTCTAAATATCTGGAAATAAATCAATTTTGTTATATGTTTAGATACTCGGATTCTAATGTAATTAAAAGTTGATAAAATTATTTTGATAGTTTTGTAAGCAAAATATCATTACATTTATTACATAATATTAAAAGTAGTGCAATTAATAAGTTAATTTTTTTTTAATTAATATAATTATTTCCATTTATTATATTTAAATAGTATTCTAATTAGTACACAAGTTACATTTTTTAAAGCAAAATATCATTAAATTTATAATGTAATATTAAGAAAAATAATATAATTATTTTTATTTAACTATATTAGTCCAATTAATTTTATTTAATTATGTTTCTTTTAGGATATAAGTTAAATATATTAACTATATTTTCCATGAATCAAAAGAAAAAGGAAGTATTTTTTTGGTGTAAAGTTGAGGGGGTCTTTGATAATTTATTAGTTTTGAATTGATTATCTTAATATTTCCTAAAACAAGGGAGCTGTATGATAGTTTCTTTTAACATTTGCCGCTTTAAGCGGTTAAAAGGAGGGTATCGGTGGTCGGTTACATCCGCATTATTAAAAAAATAATAAAGGCAGCTGCATGACATGCAGCGCCGCATTACAGCCCGACCCTGCATGATGTCAAAACAATGAATTCAAAATGTATTTGACATGTTGCGGCTGTCGTACCATACTACAGCTTTGTTCTTTTTCAGCAAGGTCGTTGGATGCTTTCTTCTTCAATCGAACGGTTGAAATTAATTATCGAGTAATTGATGCAATGACTAACATGTTTTTTGTCCTTATGTGAGGCAACCATTAGATTTTCTGTAGATAAAATCGAAAAGGACAAAAGTATGACACGTAGCAGTGCTGAAGACCTGATTGTTCGGTAAACAAAAGGTAAATTGGAGAGGGAACAACTTATTACGCATAGGGAATAACAATTTTGTTTGTTGAAAACTACTTAAGAGGGAATCATGTAAGTGCATAAAAAAAGTGTTTTTCTTTTTCTCTTTCCTTCTCCCTTTTTTTTTCTTTTTGGAATATGAGCCCAACAAAGGCTGAAAAGTGAAAACAATTAATAGAAGGGAGATGTAGTAAAGAGGAAAAAAAAAAAAAAAACCTACTACCTTTCGTTTAAGGTAAGGTACAACTCTCTTTATCAATGGTAGGTCCTAATGAAATTTATGATTTAGTTGTTTGAGAGACTGTACCTTACGATAAATGTAAGGTAGCTAAATTTAAAAAAAAAAGTATGTTGAATATGATTAAGGAAATTATAGAATTATATAAGATAAATATTTTTTTTGTCCCTATTTTTTGACTTATATATATGTTTAATTACTATATTATAAAAATATTTTAAAACATTCTTACTGTTAAATATATTACAATTTTATTTTTACTTTTTCTTTGTTTTCATAATAATACTCTTGTTTGAGAATATTAATGAAAAGAAAAAATATTAATCTGAAAGTTGTTTTCATAATAATACTCAAGTATATGCATATCGCACAATAGATTTTTCACATTCTGAAAGTTGTATGGGAAGGTCTCATAATGTGGAAGCAAAATCCTCAAAGACACAACAGTCGAAATATCATAATGTCATTAGTTATACATCTTCTTTCCATTATTGATCTCGTTAATGTTCAAGGCCAAGAATTTCGTGTGTTCCAAAATGAATGAATCACATAATTCCTCCTCTTTTATGAATGCGTTTAAAATTGTCTATTAATATTTACTACTTAATCAATTAATGAATGCGTTTAAAATTGTGTTTGTGAGTGAAAAAAGATGGACTTACAGACATGGTTTGAAGCTTTGACAATGGAGGGCGATATTAGAAGATACTGATTAGGTAAAGAAACAAGAAAGCTCTATGTAGTTGAAAAAATAAAGAAAGAGCCCCAAAATAAGATGAAATTGTCACAGGCCTTCCCGGAAGGATCAAAGAAAGCTTTTAGTGATTACTCTTTTTTTTTTCAAATTTTAATTGACATTGAATGGTAATTAAAAGGTACTTGACTTTCGACCAAAATGTGGACAAGTATCAAAAGGCATTGAATTTTAAGCAAAATGATTTGCAAAATGTGGTATGAACACCTGCATTTTCCTATTTGCTTTACCAAGTCTCAGTCAAAGTAATGTGAGATCAACGCGCCTAATCAACATTTTCTTATGTCTTTAATTTTGTTCATATTTATTTTTGCAAATTCAAGAAGATACTACAAGTAGGGGTGTTTAGAATCCAATCCGATCCCCTCAATTCGTCTAATCCGTAGAAATCCGATCCGTAAAATTCAATCCGTGGATTGGTGGATTGGATTGGATTGAAAATTTAATAATCCGTAATCGGTGGATTGGATATAAATCTACTTCTGTAAATCCGTAAAAATCTGCGAATCCGTAAAAAAATTAAAAAGTATTTATTTAATTAAAAAATAAAACTTGCAAATATGACATTAGTACTTACTAGTAAATAAATAAGTTAAAATATAGTTACATTAACACTATATTATATCTTATCCGATAATAATATAAAATAAAAAATAATTAAATAAATAATATAATTTTCTAAATAGTTAATTTTCATATACCGATCTAAACAAATGAGATTTTTTTCATTTTGGTGTGTTATATTTTGAAACTTTAAATATATTTTCTAACTTTATTTAAACAATTAATTTATTTAAATCTTATTTAATTTTAAATTTGATCGGTAGTAAAATTATTTTTATATTAATTTTTTTATTTAGTTAGTTCGTGAATTGGACAAAATTAAAAAATTTTGGTCCGCAAACAAATCCGTAAAATGGTGGATTGGATTAAATCCGTATCCAATCCGCAGATGTATGGATTGGATTTGAATTGAATTTCACCAATTCGTGGATTAGATTGGATTGAAAATTTATAATCCGTAAAATCGTGGATCAGATATGAATTGATGTCCAATCCGTAAAATCTGATCCGCGAACACCCCTCACAAGTGTTAAAAAGTATTGATAAGGATACCCACATTTTCATTTTTGTTATGATCTAGAGTCTTATTTAAGTTGGCATTTGTGTCCTTATTGAATTATATAATTCCCAAACTAAACTCTACTTTAATTGAAAAGCTTCTTCATTAGCTATTTTCCTAAAATTTCATGAATATTGCTGGGTACACAGTACCAGCGATCAATGCTGTGAACAATACCTGCACAACTAGTAATGAAATTTTAATCTTTATATTCTTTTTTCATCTCAATTTATTATTAGAAATATTTTGTTAATTGGGCTCTTTGGGAGAAAGGCCCATTTGCAGTAATGATGAAATTTCACAACAAGAGTTGTAGACAAGAAGACGAGTGATGCTTTTTATGCAAGTTTGATTAAATTGATTCAAATGAGGTAGTAAGAGGAAGTCTGAAATTATATAAGAATATGATTGTCATCTTTCTATATTTAGTGAATTGCTTATAATTAGGCTTAGTCCATTTTTAAAAAATTTTGTGTCCTTTTTTTTTTTATAAGTTTCTATTACTTGCAATTAAATTAATTAGTTTAAGGCACTTGAAAGAAAGAGGTGTTATTTCATAAAAGATGAGATGCTCGATTCAGCATGATCCATCGACAATTGCCCCAAAATTAGGCATTTTAGTGGATAAACTATCTTAATCTATTTATTTTTCTTTTGAATTTGGTGTGTATGTCAACTAGGGATTGTTTTCTAGGGTACAAATTAATACAGAATTTTATTGCTTGCAAATTGCGATATGAAACAATTATGTTTTTGAATTAGTTTAAACAATCTGACTAACTCTTTGCTACAAGAGTTAATTTTGAACCTTCGTTTAATCCTATTAAAAGTTCCATTTGGTCATTCTTCTTTGCCTTTGGTCTACTGTATTACTTAATTTTCAAGGAATCTGGCCATACGGAACAATGTTGCTCTGTATATTAGCTAACTTCAAGCTTCTCTAAAACTTACTGCCACATCAGCCAAGTTAACTACATTTTTTATTTTATTTTATTGGTTCTTCATTGTTGAAGTTTGATGCAAAGCAAGAAATTGAAGAAATTCTAATTACATTGAAATTTATAATATTTAGAAATATTTTAATTAATTTGTATTATAGTTTAATTTAGTTTCCTATTTAGAGTCTTAATTTTTAGGCATTGCTTATTTGAGTAATATTCCTAATTTATGTATAAGTCTTATTAAAATATATTTTCTAATCAAATTAGGATAAATGTTAATTAGTATAAATAAGTATTTTTTGTAGCTTTTACAAGCTGAGAGATGTTTGATTTTAATAATATTTTTAATTTTTAAATCTCTTTGTAACTATTTGAGTTCAGTTAATTCTCGATATTTTACGAAATCAACGAATCGTAACCCCTAAATTCGCGGTATTTTTTTAAAATCAATGTGAATTTAATTATTCTTTTATTATGATATTCTCTAAAATTAACGAAATATTTTGAACATTAAACTTTCACTGCATCAGTTTGGTATAATAACTAAAACATAATATCGCCAATCTAACCCCATCTACCATCAAACTTTTCCTTCTTCCCTTTTTTTATTTTCCGTTTAGCTTCATTAAAAAAATAAAATTAAAAAAAACCCGAAACAGAAGCAAAAGCTTCAGCCCGCGGCCACCGTCCAAGACTGCCGGCTTTAGTTTTACGTCACCGATCCGGACGAAACCACCACCATTATGATCATAAATCGCTGCCCATCAAATCCCAAGCATCTTCCACCGTCAATTAGCCACAAATTGGCGGAAAGAAATCCAAAACAGCCGCGATCGCCGCCGCCTCTGTTCACCACTTTTCGGCGCGATTTGGCCAGAAGCACCACCATTGATCCATTCCTCTCCATCAGTTGAATCTTTCCCACCATTCCACACCGCCAATGGACGCTCAAACCGCCGGAAACCGAAGCCCTCAAAACTGCCAACTTTATCTACAATTTCCGGCCAAAACACCACTTTTTTGGACAAACCACCACCACCGTCATACTCACCAACCTAAAATCTTTCAGATCCACCCATCCTTGCTCGATTTCCGACCACCGTCACCGGAAATCTAAAACGTTTGCTTAATTTCAATTTTGGCCCAGTACTTTCTTCTATTTCAGTATTGCCCTTTAATTTTCTGATTTTAGCCAAAAAACCGAAACCCAAACAAACACCCAAAAAAAAAAAAGGAGGAAAAGAAAAAAAAATTGAATCATGAAACGACAACATCGCCGCGAAGATTTTGTCTTGAAAGAAGTTTTAAATAGGATGTTGAGGATTTTGCGTTTGATTTCTCATGATTTAGAGAAACTTCGAGATAGAAAATCTTTACAGATAAAACAGGCATATGGATTTGATGAAATTGTTCGTAATGATGTTTGTTATGAGGATAATGAGGAAAATAGTAACTTTGTTTCACTCGACAATATTATTTCTTTCGAGGAGAATATTAATTGGCCATTCGTGTCTACAACAAATCCTCAACACAAAGACATTAATTTGGATCAATTGCCGAAATTTGATGAGTATCTTGATATTGTGGGATGAGAAGAGGTAATTGTTCATCCATCTTTTGATCTTGTGGAGGAAAGAGAGAGAGTTGTTGATACAATCTCTTATTGTTCTCTTGATTTGCCAAAAGAAGACAAAAAGAGTTGTGATATTTTTCAACAATTAGTGGATTATGAGAAGAAATCATTTTTCCTCAACTATGTTGAAGTTCGACACGAACAATATGAGAAGACATTTTTAGAGAAATTGTTGATAGAAGAATTTATTTGATACAATTGGAGTAATTGGATAGACATTATTACAAAAATTGGAAAATTTAAAGCTCGTTGTGTACGTTGAAGCTCTGTTTTGAAAATTAATCCTTATACATATGAAGATGTTCTTGAAGACTAAAACATACAAAATTCGAGGACGAATTTTCTCCACCCTGGCGGGAATGATGCAAAGCAAGAAATTGAAGAAATCCTAATTACATTGAAATTTATAACATTTAGGAATATTTTAATTAATTTGTATTCTAATTTAATTTGGTTTCCTATTTAGAGTCTTAATTTTTAGGCATTGCTTATTTGGGTAATATTCTTAATTTATGTATAAGTCTTTTTAAAATATGTATTCTAATCAAATTAGGATAAGTCTTAGTTAGTATAAATAAGTGTTTTTTTGTAGCTTTTACAAGCAGAGAGATATTCGATTTCAATAATATTTTCAATTTTCAAATCTCTTTGTGAGTATTTGAGTTCAGTTAATTCTCGATATCCTACGAAATCAACGAGTCTTAACCTCTAAATTCGCAGCATTATTTTAAATCAAGGTGAATTTAGTTGTTTTTTTATTCCGATATTCTCTAGAATCAACGCAATATTTTAAACATTAAACTTCCGCTGCATCAAAGTTTAGTTTCTTTTGACTCCAAAGTGTAAACACAATTTGCACTAGGACACTGGTTGTGTCTTTCGCAGCATGTCATTTGATTTTCTGCTTGATCTTTTCTTTCCACTTGCATTTTCCTTGATATATCAATTGACTTCATGGATTTAACGATCTAAAGATTACAAGAATGTTAAAAACTTCACATAGAACGATTTATAACAAAGAATGTTAAAAAACCAAGATCCCCTTTTGACCATAATGTCCTTTGGCCCTATAAACCCAAAAAAAGTTGACCCCAAAATTTTATAATAAATAGAAATATGACATTAAAGTAAATGTAACAATATATACATTTTGAAATAATTTCAATATTTAAAAAATATTTTTATATTTTACAATCTATTAGACCTATTTTATTATATATAATAATAAATAGAAACATAATATTAAAATAAATAAACTAAAATTATTTTGATTATTATGTAAAAATAATTTTAATATTATTTATAGGAAGAATTTTGTTAATTGTAAAGTCTATTTAACCCAAAGATTTATTTAAGGGAAATTATCATTCGTATACCCTATATTTGCTCTGTTATCAAAAATACTACAACACTTTGAGGGTGTATCAATCGTCCATCCTAAGTTAACAAAATGTATCAGCCGACCACCAAACCGTTAATTGCCATTTGAAAGTTAACGGAATTACAGTGAATTGATGATTTTACCCTTGAAAATTATCGCTTGTATACCCTTAAATTCTCTTTTGATCACTTGTATACCCTTAAATTATCACTTGTATCATATGAAAAGACCAGATTACCCTTATGACGTTATCATATTTAAATGGCAACTAACGATTTAGTGGTCGGCTGAAATATTTTGTCAACTTAGGGTGGACGATTGATACACCCTCAAAGTGTTGAAGTATTTTTTATAATGGAGTAAACTAAGGATATACAAATGATAATTTTTCTTTATTTAAAATCACTATAATAAATATCAATATATTATTAAAACAAATAGAACAATTTAAAAATTTAATATTATTTTAACTGTTAAAAATAATTTAACATTATTAATCTACTAGATATATTATATTATTTATATTAAGTTTGTATTAATTAAAACATTTTAAGCCAATTTTCTAACCATTAAATTGAAAGGATATTATGATTAAAAAAAAGAGTTTTTGTGTCCTTTTTTAGAAACTTAAAGGTCTTTATGACTATTTCCCCCTACTTTGAGGGGGTATAAGTGTCATTTTTCTTAAAAATTATTTTATTTTTATTTTTAATACCAATTGTTATGCACACAGTTTGCTTGAGAATAATCTGGTGCATTTTTTTTAATGTTTTAAAGTAAATACCTTTTCTCTATAAACTATTTTTGTCAACTCTCATCTTTTAACGATAAATAAATAAAAAGCCTACAACAGTCCTTGCCAATCAACAATTATGCTCAGATCAATATGAGAAATAAGTGCAGAAAGTCAAAAGTTAGTATTACCTTTGAAAAAAGAAAAATGAAAAAGAAAAGAGTTGGATAAAACAGCACTGATGTTTGCCCCGGGTGAAACCCTGGGTCAAACCTCGAAAGAGATCTAAAACGATGCCGTTTTTCAAAGGGCAAAATTCTCACGCTTCAGGCAAAAGCAATGCCAGAAGCCCAGAACCCATCTGTTTTCTCTTCCTTTTCATTTCACCATACTAGAATTTTGAGTACAATTCTTACACAATTTACTTCTCCCAAAACCCAATTGTCAACACAAACAAACTGTTTGCTTCACTTCAAAAAACTTTTTGTAACCAACAACCTGCTTCTGTTGCTGCGGCTATTGTTGTTGCTGCAGTGGTCTTGAGTTCGCAGATCCAGAAGAAGCAAGTCCAATGGATAGCTCTAAGTCGAGAATTTCTTGATAATGGGTGCTACTATGCATTATTTCTTCATTATTATTAATAGTCTATTTGTTGAAATTATTATGGTTATGAATTTGGTTGAGAGGGCGGTGAGTTTGAGGCCACGGTTAAGTAACTTCTGCTTGATGTGTGTATTCCAATAATTCTTTATTTTATTATCTATGCTTCTTGATAATCTTCTAACTATCAACGACCACTTGCACAATACACAAATTCAAAACACCCCCACCTAAAAAAAAAAGTTTTTTTAGATCTAATAATTAAAATTTACCCACCCCTAAACAAATAAAATTTTTAAAAAGAAAAAAAGAAAAAAAGAGAGAAGAAGCTTAATTAATTACTTGTTTCAGCTGGGTTAAATAAAGAGGAAGAAGAAGACTGCCATTTGCAAACCAAAACGACTTCGTTCACAGCAAATCATAACAAACAAAAAAAAAATTCAAGCAGAAACATTGCCGTTAAGAAAACGAAGAAAAGGAAGAAGAAAAGTTTCAGTTGTGTTAAAGAAAGAGGAAGAAGAAGGATGCCATTTACAAACCAAAACGACTTCGTTGAAAGCAAATAAGAACAAATAAAAAATTGAAGCAGAAACGTCGTCGTTCAATAGCGCTTGAAAACAAAAAAAATTAAGAGCCGAATTTGCGTCGTTTGATGTAATTTCGGGGTTTGCCCCGGGGTTTGACCAGGAACAAACATCATTTTCCTAGATAAAAAAGCCGAGTAAAAAAGCTACTTTATTTTAAATATGTCGGGAAATATCAAATATACACTTTCACCTTTTTACCCGGCATTCCCTATTTTCTTTCTTCACTTGAAATAAAAAGTCAACAAAGTTGCATTTTCTGTGAAATTGGAGAAACACTTGCTGTCCCCTGCGTTTGGAAAATGTGAAACTTCCAGGAAGATTCCGAGCATTAATATATTCCACAGTGTTTGAACTGTTTTTGTTATGACTTCGGGTACCAGTAGGGATGGCAAAATAACCCAGATCCGGTCCGGACCCGCATAAATCCGGATAATCCAGATCGGGTTCAACCCGTACCGGATAAAAATAATATCCGGATCCGGAAGTAAAATAATAAACCCGAACGTATCCGGGTCCGGAACCGGAATGAGTCAACCCGTATATTCGGAACCCGGACCCGGATTTCTTTATTCTTAATATTATATTTTTAATTTTTCTTAATATAAATAGAAAAAACAAAAAGTTAAAAGAATAAAAAAGAAAAGAGGAAACCCTAGTTTATACTTTACAACTTTCTCTCAACACAGCCGCCACCATTTTCCTCTTCTCTTTGTTAATCGAACACAGCCACCAACTATTGCCTTTCTTGCCATCGTGGTGACGCCGCTTTGCTGTTGCTGCCATCGTCGTGATGCTCCTTTGCTGCCATCGTCGTGACGCCCATTTGCTGCTTTGCTGCTTTGCTGCCATCATGGCTGTGTTGATCTCGCGAAGGTGTAGAGGCTGTGTGCGTGATATTGAACTCAGCTTGTGAGGCCAACGTGTTTTCTCGCATTGACCACAAATTTGATTTGATGTAATGTTTAGAGGGCATAAAGAAAGGTGAATTCTTTGAAGCCCGCGAGGATCTTACGGCTTTGGGGAAGGATTATGAGGAGGTTGGTGCTGAATTTGGTGACGGTGAACATGGTGATCAGGGAGATGATCTGTGTTTGTAATTTTTGTAGCTTGTGTTCTTTTGCTTGCTTATTTGTTGTAGTAGTTGGATTCTATAATTGCATTGCTTCACATTCTGCTGCTTTTGCTTTTTTGGGTGAAATTGCTATGCGGTTGTACCATTTTTTCCATTGTACCCAAGGCCTTAAGAGAAGTGGAAAAGAAAAATTCATATAGGTATCCGGGTTTGAAACCCGCAATCCGAAAACCCGGATTTTTCCAGGTTAAACTCGTTCCGGACCCGGGGTCTAATTATCCGGGTTTATATCCGGATCCGATATAGTAAATTCGCATCCAGGTCCGGAACCGGAACAGCCAAACCCAGACCCGGACTCAGAATTTGCTATCCCTGGGTACCAGTACCACAATTAACAGATAAATTTAATGGATCATCCTACCTTATGTATGACACAGACCTTGTAAAATAGGGTGTCTGGTCCACTTAGACCGACCTCCAATTAATCCATTTGGCTTAACTTAAATGTACCTTTGTAAGGTAGCCGAGCCCAAATTTAAATAAATCATGTGTTCAAGAAGAAGCATTAAAAACATAATAAATAACTTTATACATTTTGGTCTGTGGAAGTGGTGCAAATAGTGTATTTATTGAAAAAATGTATTGAAAAATCTAAAGTCATATATTGATGTACATGTGAATTGGTTAATAGACACTTTGTAGTTAATTAGATGACTGTGACTTGAGATGTGAATTTACAAATGTAAATTTCGGAGGAAAAAGAAAATTTTTAGTCAAAATCTTTGAGCAATTGTTGATTGACTTGCCAGATAAAGACACGTCGCATTTTCTAGGAAATATTTTAGCTTTTTCTCATTTACCTCACATTAGTCGGTCTTCAATAGTAGTGAAACATTCATATGTCCTACATGCATTTCATTCTATTAATTAGGAATTATCACATCCTGCATTATTATTTCAACTTGCATTGTCCGAATAATTAACAAGAATCTTTATTTAAATTATTATATCAATTTTAGAAAAGAGATAGAAAAATAATTTCACAGTAGTACAAAGATAAGATGAAATCACAAGCCAACTTTCGGCGGGAAAAAAAAAACTGAAGTAAATGTCACAAGTATAAAAGGCAGTGCTGAGGTTTCAACATTTTCTTTAGAAATCTTTTTATTAAAATTTGGGCCAAAGTTCAAGTAACTATTTTCAGTTAACTTAAGGTAATATAATAATAATAGTAGTGATGATGATGATGATACGTGATCAGCATCAACATAAAATTTATTGGTGCCCGTCATCATTAATTTTCTTATCTCTTCAGTAAATGATTTACATATTTATTTGCATCTAGTTACATTATTAAAAGTTATGAGACATGACTAACAATTGATACAAGACTTACAAAATCTAAAGAAAAGGGGATAAGCGTGTATGAAGATAAATATAAGAGATTAAATAAAAAGAAAATACTGGGTGGACTTCGGAAAGGAAAAACAAATTAAATTTTGAATTTTGTTTCAAGATAGTTTTCAGCATACATATTTAGTGTGTCCGCTTACTGTGCAACAGTTGCACGGTACCCAACTTTGTTTTTTCTGGTTTAGCCAATAGATCTAATGGCTAAAGTGTTTAACAGCTGAGATGTGCTCGATTGGTTATTAACACTTAAGTCCCTACTGTTTATTACAAAATCATAAAATCTAAAAGTTTTTAAATATTTACTTAAGGCAAAATAATAACAATGACAATAGTATTACTTAGAATAAAAAAAATTTAGTTTAATAATGCTGATGATGATGATGTCGACAACATTAATAATGATATAATAATTAAAATAGCACTTTCAGATAAATCGTAGTGAAAGGATTCGAAAAGGTGCCAATGACCACCAAAATGATAGTTTTTCGTCGCCAGTGGTTATCTGCTGGCAATTCGCCGGCGACTGTGATTTTATTTCAATATTTTAATTAATTTTAGTAGCGGAATACTAATAAGTATAAATATAATAATCACTTTCATTTATAAACTATTATCAACTTTAGATGTTGTTTCGCATTGAGGTAAAATATATTACTATGAAATAAAATATAATAGTGTATAATGAATATAAATTTTAAATAATAATTTTGAAGAAAATGAAGATATTATAAGTTTTAATAGCGTTTATAACAATTAATATTTACCAAAGATATAATTTTTAAAGTACAATTGTCCAATCTCAATATTAAACAAAGTCTAAATATTATTTACTGTTTACTAAACACTCATTAATTTTACTTAAGAACTATATCATTTATTTCACAGCAGCATATTTCATAACGCCCTAAATGATGATGGTTAAATGATAAAATAACTAGTGTTGAAGTGGAACAAAAATACATGTTTTAGATATGTTATTGGAACATCGGCTTACAAAGTATCACATGTTACAAGTAGAACATGCACAATCACCATCTTATAGATTTTTTAATTAAGCATTAGTTGTAGACGCAAAATCCTCCAACCCATAATTGGATAGTGTTATACATGATTATATTAGGCAAGGACTTGACAAATATCAAATAACCAAAGTTTAGATATAAGTAATAAAAAGAAAATACTATTAAAAGAGTTGTAAATCTTACCTATTGAAGTAAACTTACAGTAAGGAACAATCACAACATATTCAGGTTGGAGTTTTTTTTTTTTTGAGAAGATAATTAAACTTTCATTAAAGCAAACAAGAGAATACAGATTCCACATCAATTGGTAACGGTGCTGTCAATACAGCAGTTGAAAGACTCCTTAAAGCAAGCTTAGCCAAGGAGTGGGCATGGGCATTACATGATCTGGGGGTGTAATGGAAACTGATGTGCTGGAAATCCTTCCTTTGATCTTGGATTTCAGAAATCACCCAAAAAATCTCTGTCTTGCTTCCCTCTTGGTTGTTAATCAACTTTGCCACATCTTGACAATCTATCTCCACTATTAAAGAGCTAAGAGCTGCATTTTTTGCCACAACTAATCCCCATTCAACAGCTTCTGCTTCTGCAACCTTAACATCTCCAGAAAATTTTTTGGTCTTAACAGCAGCCACAATGATTCTGCTATTTGAATCTCGGATTACAGCTCCTAACCATGCTATTCCTTTTTCATGATTAATAGCGGCATCCACATTAGCCTTGAAAACATTTGCAGGAGGAGGGCACCACTTCTGGCTCTTCATTGGACTGTGCTTTCCCCCTGATCCTTGCCCTTGCTGACTTACCCGTTTATAGGCCTCAACTACAGCCTCAGCTTTAGCCACCACTCACCAGCAGTCCATCTTTTTTCCTTCAAAAATCTTGTGATTCCTGCCATACCATATGGCCCAGCAGTATGCAACAAATATTTCTGTGTCTGACTTGCTCATCTTCTTAGTTATTTCAAGCATAACATTCCACATATCTTGATTAGAAGCAGCAGGGAAATGCATTTCAAAGGGAGCATGAATCCATACCTTCCTTGCGGCTTTACAGTGCACCAATGCATGTGATACGCTTTCCACTCCTTGTTTGCAAACTTGACAATGAGGCTCTACCAATATCTTCTTTTTCCATAGGTTCTCAGCAGTGGGCAATAAGTTTTGGCCAGCTCTCCACATAAATATTTTGATTTTTTCTGGAAGTTGGAGGGTCCATAAACGGTTCCAGTGATTAACGCTCTTGTAAGAACAACTAGGCTTATCCGGGTACTTCATTTTTATCGCTAGCTGATACCCGTTTTTCACAGCATAAACTCCTTTTTTATCAAAGTGCCAGATTATCTCATCCATTCTCGGTTTTCTCGGCAGCTGAATTCTCAAGATCTCATTGGCATCTTCTTCCCAGAACCACTGCTGCACCTTTTTGTGATCCCATTGATTTTCAGCATTAATAAACTCTGAGACTGTAGCTTCTGCTGGCAGATTTTGAATTGAGAGGGGCCTAAAAGTTTCAGGCCTTGGAATCCAATTATCCCTGCAAATTAGAATTTGTTCACCATTGCCAATACTCCACCGAATTTCTTTTTGCAGCACATGTCTTCCCCACAATATACTTCTCCATACGTAGGATGGATTAGGACCAGCTTGAGCTCTCAAGAAGTCCGACTTTTGAAAATACCTAGCCTTCAACACTTTGGTAACCAATAAATGCAGGTATTACAACAGTCTCCATCATTGTTTTGCCACTAAAGCCTGATTAAATCTAGACATCTCTCTAAATCCGAGGCCTCCTTTACTTTTTGCTTGACTCATCTTTTCCCACCTTGCCCAATGGATTCCACACTTGTCCTCTTTTGATCTCCACCAAAACTTCGCCATTGCCATCTGAATGTCATCGCACAACCCTATAGGGAGCTTAAAAAAACTCATCGCATAGGCTAGAACCGCTTGAGCCACTGCTTTAATAAGGACTTCTTTACCTCCACTCGAAAAAAATTTATGCTGCCAATTTGAAATCTTGCTCACCACTTTGAGTTTCACTTCATTAAAGAAGTTTTTCTTGTTTCTTCCAACCATAGAGGGCAAGCCTAAGTATTTTTCGTGTCTAGACACCACCTTGAGTTGAAATATCCCCTTGATTGCATTAACTCTGTCTGCTAGGATTTTGCCACTGAAAACCATAGACGACTTGTCAAAATTGAAGAGTTGACCTGAGGTTGCAGCATAGCAGTCAAAGATCGCTTTGAGAGCCTTGCAACCATCCACTGAAGCTTTTTTGAACACCAAGCTGTCATCAGCGAATAGTAAATGAGAAATAGTAATCTCCTTTCCAAATTTCAGCCCCTGGATTTGATGATTCTGCTCCGCTTGCAGCAGTAAGTTAGAAAAAGATTCTGCACATAATATGAACAAATATGGGGACAGAGGGCAGCCTTGTCTAAGGCCTCTTTGCGGGTGAATCATGCCCTTGGGACTCCCATTTACAAGCACAGAGAAAGATGATGTAGTGATACAATTCATTATTAAATCTACCCAATTATTTGGAAACCCCAACTTTGTCATTGTTTGTTTCAAAAACTCCCACTCCACCCTATCATAAGCTTTGCTAATATCTAGCTTTAAAGCCACTAACCCATTTCTTTTCCCTTTACTGTGCCTAATTTTATGGAGACACTCATACCCAATAATAATATTGTCAGTGATGAGTCTATTTGGGATGAAAGCACTCTGAAACGGCGAAATAATTTGTTCAAGAATGGGCTTCATTCTATTTGCTATAACCTTAGCGATAATTCTATAAATTACATTGCAAGGGCTAATGGGTCTAAAATCAGTGACTTTTCTAGGCTTATGAACTTTTGGAATTAAAGTAATATAAGTGTGGTTTAACGAAGTTAAGTTACCTCGTTCATTCAGAATGTGTAAACAAGTTGAAACAACTCCACACTCCACTGCTTGCCAATGCTTCTGAAAGAAGACAGCAGGAAGTCCATCCGGGCCAGGTGCCTTTGTGGGGCACATTTGCTTTAGAGCCTCCGAAATCTCCTCAGCTGTAAACGGCTGATTCAGATGATTCTTCATGGTTTTATCTATCTTTGGCAACAATCCATCTAAAGCAGCATCTATTTGAGCTTGGCTTGGCCTTGAAGAAGTGAAAATCTCTTGAAAGTACTCACAAAATTATGCTTCCACTTCAGCTTCCTCTTCTGTCCAACGCCCTTGTTTATCATCGATCCCCCAAATTTTGTTCTTTCGCTTCCTTGCTGAAGCCTTTAAATGGAAGAACTTTGTGTTTTTGTCTCCCTCTTTTAACCAGTCAGCCCTTGATCTTTGCTTCCAATACATTTCTTTATCAATCAACATATTATTGATTCTCCTCTCCAACTTTTTAATTTCATCTCCGCTGTCGTAATGATCAAAATTCTGTTTCAACCTTTTTAGCTGCTCTATCATCTGCTTTAACTCTTTTTCTCTTTCCCCGAACTCTTGCCTGCTCCACCATTTAAGCTTAGCCATAGAACTTTTGGCGGATTTTTGAAATTGAAGTACTGGATTCCCGAATTTCCAATTCCCTTGACTACTCCATTCCTTTTGAACAATGCTCTTGCACATATCATAGGCACTCCACATATCCTCATAATGAATCCTACGAGGTGCCTTCCTCTCATAGCGGATAATTTTACCTCTTTCTCTAACTTCTATCAACACTGGGTAGTGGTCAGAGCTCACGGTTAAGAGATTCGTTGCTGCATAATCATAAAAGTTATTAACCCAATATCGACTACATAGGAACCTGTCCAATCTCTCCTTAACAAGATGGTGGCCAAATCTCCGGTTAGACCAAGTAAAAGGGTAGCCTATGCAACCTAAATCCACCAAATTACAGGCTTGAGCAGCCTCTTTGAAACTAGCCATCATACTCAAATTTCGATCCTTCCCCCCACATTTCTCATTTGGACTTAAAATTTCATTGAAATCGCCGAAGCATAACCATGGGAGATTAGACAAACCTGACAGCCTTCGAAGTAGCATCCAAGTGTGTTATTTTTGCTGCATTTCTGGGTGTCCGTATATCCCCGTGCATCTCCATTGCTTTCCATTCTCCATTGGAGTTAAAGCACTTAAAGCGCATCCAATCACACACATGCTGGTTATGTTCTTTCCCATAGCCTTTATAAGTTTTCCTGGCCCAAGCATCCCTTCATTCTTGGTCAATTCCTTTCGGCCCTTTTCATCCTTCAAGTTATTTGAGCCCATTGAGTGCACTATCACTTCAATCACCATTTCATTTTCCCATGACTGTGTTCTGCTCTCTGAACACCAAGTCCATGCCAGTTGCAATATTTTTGGCCATTTAGTGTGCTTGAATCATTCTTTTTTTAGCTTTTTTTGTCATTTACTCATGTAACGCACTTCGATTAACTTTAAAAAGTAGACAAATCACAAAATTAAACTCCTAGTGAGGAGTAAAATCTCTCCGCAATCTTTCTTCTACATCACGTTTTTCTCTGAAAAAAGTATTAGAATGAAAGTAGAGTAAAGCCGGTCATGGCTTATCTTTTAGTCATCCCTTGATTGGGTGTTTCTTTTCTTTCTTGTTCTATCTTCTTTATTTCTTTTCCCACATACTTTCATCTTCTGTTATCGTTAAAGTTATTTATTGCAGATTAAAAGAGGGTTAGGAGATAAATTTTCACAGGAGCTATTATTGTTTGTAGTACTGCTTTAAATATGGCTGCAGAGGAATTGATTAGAAAATGTCAAGCAATTGCTTTAGAAGAAGAAGATGAAGATATTTTAACTTTTATGGGAAGCATGAAGACCAGAGGGGAAAAAATGGCTGCTAATTGCTTGGTTGGGAAAGTTTTACTCACGTGAAGAGTGAACAGAGAGGGGTTGAAAGTGGCCATGAAACAAGCTTGGAAAAAAGTCAACGAGGTTAAGATCGAAAGCATGGGGGAAAACATATTTTTGTTTAAGTTTGGCTCAGAAGGGGAAAAGAAAAGAGTACTAATGGGGGGACTATTGCACTTCGATCGAGAGTTACTAGTACTTACTGAACCAGATGGCATAGGGGCTATTAAAAAACAATCCTTTATGCATTCATCCTTCTAGGTTCAGCTTCACAATATTCCTATCATGTGCATGAATCGAGAGACTATTCAAGAGTTGGGGAAGAATGATAGGTAAAGTAGAGGAAGTTGAAACCGACGATGCAGGAGAATGCATAGGGCAATTTGCTTGAGCCAGAATTTCCATTAATATAACACAGCCATTAAAAAAGGTTGTGCACACATTGGACACCAATTTAGAGAATGCTTGAAATATAAAAGACAGCCGAAAGACGAATTGCCTTATGGAGGATGGATGAGAGCAATATCATAGGCAGAGAGGGTGAAACAAAACAGAATGAAGGAGAAAAGTGATAGGGAGCAAGCCCAAGCCAAAGAAAACTTCATAGCAGTCAGTAACCGAGAATCACAAAAAAACCCACCTATTTCAATCAGCAATCAGGGGCCAAATCACAGCCAAAGGGAGAAGGAGCATGGAAACAATGGTAAACCAAAAGGAAAAAACCAGGGGCAAGTAGCTGACGAAGAACCATCAATGACAGATCCAGAGCTGACAGAAAATCTGCAAATAGAGACTCAGAGCAGGGGAAAGGAAATCAGTAAGGTGCAAGTGGAAGAGACTGACAATGACAGCCACTTCAGAAACAAGAAAGCGCATGCGGGAAATGAAAATTGGAGGGAAACAAATTTAGAAGACAGCCTGGAAACTTTTGCTGAAGCCAGATCATACGAGGATGAGGTGGTGAATGGGCCAAGCAAAGAAATAATTAGACCCAAAGCTAGAAAGTGGAAGCTGCAAGCCAGGAATCAAAAGACCTTTGGTATTCGACGTCCACTTTTACGTGAACCGATCCGTCCCGGCCTACGTGAACCACTTCGTGGTGGAGATTTTGCCATATTTGATCATTTCATAAATATAAGTCAGAGATATATGGATATATCCATTTCATGTCAAAACCGATCTTTTATGTTGATTTGTTCATCGGTTACTTTCTAAACTTTTCGAAAGATTATCCTTGTCTTTGTTTATGTCTCGGGTTGGAACAAATTACTATAATCCGTCCCCTCCTGCGGATCAGTCGACATTTTTCACAAATTTTACGAACTGAAGCCCTTATTTTCATAATTGTTATTCCTTAAATGAATTTCGAATCTACTTATTGGAAGTTGGAAGAAAATAAGTTTCTTGAAATTTTTGAACCGCGATTTGTATCCCCCTGAAAGGAATGTTGAAAAATCACCTAATCACTCAAATCCTTTTGTGTAGTCTATATATTATTATTATATCCTCCAGTTGAATCTGAATCATAACGACTTCCTTCAATTTTGCCTCTAGCCACCGGGAGTAGATGTAAGTATAAGTAGATGTAGAAAAACGGGTCGCATCCCTCCTGAAACATAATCTAGAATCTTACTTCGCTCTCTAAACTATCTAAAAGAACCCGGAGCATACCTTTGGTAAGTTATTCGGTAATTAAACCTCGAGGAATCCTCCCTTTTTTTTTCTCACAACATAAAAGTAAGCTCCAAATACAATTCGGATAGCAGAATAATTACCATATATAACACAAAATTTCTCCACCGATTCTTTCCAGTCGAGCCGCTCGGTCTGTCATTATACCCCGAGAAGTAGAGAGAATTACAATCCCCATCCCATCTAAAATTCTAGGAATTCGTCGATAGTTAAAATAGATTCGTAGACCGGGTCGACTGATTCGTTTTAAATTTAAAATGGGTCTATACGGCCCTTTCCTATTCCTTCGATGTCGTAGGGTTAAAACCAAAAACTCTTTTTTGTTTTTGTTTTCCACGAGTTTCCTTGCGTTTTCGATAAAACCCTCTCGCAAAAGGATTTTAACAACGTTTTCGGTGATGTTAGTAGATGCTATTCGAACCGTTCCCTTTCTATTCATGTCAGCATTTCGTATAGAAGTTATTATGTCAGCAATAGTGTCCTTGCCCATGATAAACTGAAAATTTTGTTGCTTCCAAATTTTGATATAATCAACATGTTCTTTTTTTTATGAAAATTATTAAAAGTATATGCGTGAGACATACTCTACTAAATTTTGATTTATCTATTTTATTTTCATACTATCACTATATCGCGGTCCCCTCTTATAATACTTCAGGTGCTAATGAAACTATTTTAGTAAAATTCAACTGTCTCAATTCCCGGGCGATCGCACCAAAAACTCGAGTTCCCTTTGGATTTCCTTCGTGATCAATGACAACTGCAGCATTGTCATCGTACCGTATTATCATACCGTTATCACGTCTGAGTTCTTTACAAGTACGTACAATTACAGCTCTGATCACTTCTGATCTTTCTAGAGGCGTATTGGGTACTGCTTCCTTGATCACAGCAACAATAACGTCACCAATATGAGCATATCTACGATTACTGGCTCCTATGATTCGAATACACATCAATTCTCGGGCACCGCTATTGTCTGCTACATTCAAATGGGTTTGAGGTTGAATCATATCGTTTTTTGAGTCCGTTTTTTTAATGTTTAATTTAAAGTAAAGCACTGAAAGGACGAAGTAAAAAAAAAAAGGGAAGACCCGCATTTTTTATACCCAAGATTTATTTCCTTTGTTTCGACATTCCTATCCCGAAATAATGAATTGAGTTCTTATAGGCATTTTGGACGCCGCTATTGAAATAGCCTTTCGAGCTATATTTTCAGCTACTCCACTCATTTCATAAAGTATTCTACCCGGTTTAACGACGGCTACCCAATATTCGGGGGATCCTTTACCGGACCCCATACGGGTTTCCGTGGGTCTTAGTGTAACGGGTTTGTCTGGAAAGATACGTACCCATATTTTTCCACCGCGCCGTACATTTCGTGTCATTGCGCGGCGCCCCGCTTCGATTTGTCTAGATGTGATCCAAGCGGGTTCAAGTGCTTGAAGAGCATATCTGCCGAAACAAATATGATTACCTCGATAAGATATCCCTTTCATTCTTCCTCTATGTTGTTTACGGAATCTTGTTCTTTTGGGGTTATAATTGATGGTTCTTTCTCAATGCCATCTCTACTACAGAACTGGACATGAGAGTTTCTTCTCATCCAGCTCCTCGCGAATGAAAGGACTAAAAACGATTTTATCAAGATATAGGGGAATTTAATGAATAATATACTGAAGCATAGGATTTTTTGAAAGTTCATCTAATTAATCTATTCTAAATTTGTATATCATGTTTAGATATAGAATTGAAACATTTATGTTCTATTTATAGATAATCTCAATGTCTTTTTTTTTTTATCGTTATAACAAATCTTTATTTTGTTTTGCCCTTTACCATATCGGATCGAGCAAAATGAATCAATCCAATAAAATCAAAAAATAAACCTTTCGCGGGCGAATATTTACTCTTTCAATATCTATTTCAGTTGTAGGGTTAGTTCATGACCTCTACGAATAAAAGAATAGTTTAGTTCCTGGGTTCGTTTCGCCATCCCACCCAATAAATCATTAAGATTCATTTCCAATAGAATCTTCTTTTTCTTTATTCACGGGTTCCGTCGTTCCCATTGCTTCTCGATTAATGGTTAGGTCTGAATTCTCCAACGGAGCCCTTAATGAAATTTTTTCTTAAGTCAATTTTCTCAGTTTTTATTGGCTCGGGGCTCTTGATTTTTTTTGTTCTATGAGCGGATTCATCTAGTTAGGGATGAATCATTATTGATGCTATATTACACTGTTTTTTATGAGATGACTTACAGACCTTACATATTGGAATCTTATATCATTGATATTTTCTTTCTCTCTTTCTCTCATCCTTCCATTTATCCGCATGCTTTTCGATTTTCTTTCACAACTTCGAACTTCACAACCTACAATCAGATTGGGTTTTTATGTTATGCAAATTTCAGTTGCTACAACGATATGACCACTATATTATATCTTGACTGGTTCTTTGGATTCAGATAATACGAAGCAATGAGTTGGTTATTAGTGCTATAGTCCCTTAAGTGAAAAAGGGCCTATGTGCACCAAAAGGCCCAACAATGTATTGATATCGCCCAGCCCTGAAAATAAAAAGAAAAGAAGATTTAGCCCTTTAAAACAACCAAGCAGTGGGTGTTTTCTCAGTCCTTCTTGAGCAAAGACCCAATTGAAGCTAGTTAATGAAGAGCATGATGCAGAGATGGAATTGGAGGAAATGGTGGACATCAAATCGGCGGGAACTGGTCGTTAGCCCCATAGGCAGCTATGAAGATCTTAAGCTGGAACGTTCGAGGTATGGGGAAGCCTCGAACGAGATTAGTCATCAAGAAAATTCTCCACCTGCATAGGCCAGATATTTTCTTTTGCTGTGAAACAAAAATTCGGGCCAAGCAAGTTAACTTAGAAGGTAGATATTTTAATTTCAAAAATTATTTTTCTATGGACAAAAATGGATTAGGGGGAGGGCTAGCTTTATTTTGGTCATCAGATGTGGAGGTTGAAATAAAATCCTACAGCTCACACCATATTGATGCAGTTGTGAAAAATGAAAATGGCAAGGTATGGAGGTGCACCGGAGTGTATGGCCACCCAGAAACTAATCAAAAGCACCACACTTGGACTTTACTGAAGAGGTTAGTAGGTATCTTCTCTTACCATTGGTGTTGTTTTGGTAACTTCAATGAAATATTGAATCTCCAAGAAAAATTAGGGGGAAATGAAAAAAATATAGAGATGGTAATAAAGTTCAGAGAGGCTGTTCAGGCTTGTAATCTTGTCGATATGGGGTATAAGGGGTACCCATTTACGTGGTCGAATAGGAGGTATGGCTAGCACTTCATCGAGGAGCGATTAGATAGGTTCCTATGCAGTAACGACTAGAGAGAAAACTTTCATGATTTGGCAGAAACGAATTTGGTGAATTGGGTTTCCGACCACTGCCCAATTTTAATAGAAGTAAGAGAGAGGAAAAAAGAACGGAGCTATGTTAAAAGATCATTCCACAGAGAACATTACGAAGACATATGGAGCTCATATAAAGATTGTAGAAACATTGTGAGAGATGAATGGGTTTCCATTGGGAAAGGAACATGGGAAAATCTAGTGAAGCATTTCCAGAAGGTTGCTAAAAACACTCTAGCCAACTTTAAAATATAGAGCAAGACTGAGTTTGCAGATAGGAAAAAGAAGCAGGATCAGCTGATCAATCAACTCAAACATATAAAGCAAGGCAAAGCCCAAAGAATGGATGAGGACCAAATTAGAAGGCTTGAAAATCAAATCAATGGCATGTTGATGGACGAGGAGATTTATTAAAGGCAGAGATCGAGAGCAGGCTGGTTAAATGAAGGAGACAGAAATACTAAGTACTTTCACTCGAAGGCTTCAGCAAGAAAGAGAAAAAATAAAATTTGGGGCATTGAAAACTCTCAAGGGTAGTGGACAGAAGATCAAGGGGAAGTAGAGAGAGAATTTTATGAGAATTTCCAGAGCCTATTCACAACTTCCAGCCCTAATCAAAGCCAGATTCAAAATGTTTTAGATGGAATAAAACCAAAGGTAATCATAGAAATGAATCAACAACTGGAGGAGCCTTTCACAACAAAAGAAATTGAGGAAGCCCTATACTAGATGAGCCCAACTAAAGCTCCAGGTCCAGATGGTTTGCCCGCTGCCTTTTTCCAAAAGCATTGGCAGATAGTTCGGAGTAGTGTGATAGGAACATGCTTGCACATTCTTAATGATGGAGGTAACTTAGCTGCCCTTAACCACACTTTTATTGCCTTGATCCCCAAGACAACCAAGCCTATGAAGGTTGTTGAGTTTAGGCCAATTAACCTCTGTAATGTGATATACAGAATAGTGGCCAATACTATTGCAAATAGGCTAAAGCCAATTCTTTCGCAAATTATTTCCCCCACTCAGAGTGTATTTATTCCCAATAGACTCATCTAAGATAATGTGATTATTGGATACGAATGCTTCCACAAAATAAGACACAGTAAAAGAAAAATAAAGGGTTGGTGGCGTTAAAGTTAGACATCAGCAAAGCGTATGATATGGTTGAATGGCATTTCCTGAAACAAATAATGAAAAAGATTGGTTTCTCAAAGAAGTGGTTGGAATTGATAACGGGCTGCATTACTTTAGTTTCTTTTTCATCCAAAGAGAGGCCTAAGGCAAGGCTATCCCTTCTCCCCATATTTGTTTATCCTTTGTACATAAGTCTTCTTAAGCTTATTGTTTCAGGCATAAAGGAAAAAATCAGAGGCCTAAAATTCACAGAGGATGACACAATATCTCATTTACTTTTCGTAGATGACAACTTAGTCTTCGCAATTGCATCAGTGACATAATGCAAGCACCTGAAAGGATTTTTGACAATTATGCAAAGGCGTCGGGGCAGATTTTTGACTTTGAAAAATCATCAATGTTTTTGGAGGCAAGATTTCTAAGGGGCAGAGAGCAGCAATAAGAAACATCTTCAACCTCAATGTGTTATCCAAATACGAAAAATATTTGAGGCTCCCGTCTATGATAGGAAAGAAGAAGACTAGTTTTTTCAGAGAAGTCAAGCTAAAGGTCTTAAGCAAGATTAATAATTGGTAGCACAAGATGTTTTCAAGTGGAGCCAAGGAAATTCTAATAAAAGTTATAGCTCAAGCCATTCCTGCCTATGCCATGAGTGTTTTCAAGCTCCTCAAAGGCTTATATGAGGAAATTCAAAGTGCAATCGCAAAATTCTGGCGGGGGTCTAAGAGAGACAAGCACGACATCCATTGGGCTCGATGGAGCAAGATGAGTTGTGTAAAAAGTAAGAGAGGATTGGGATTTCGAGACTTCACAAGTTTTAATCAACCTATGGTGGCCAAGCAAGGGTGGCGGTTGATTCAAGTCCTAAACTCTCTAATCTCCAAAGTTTTTCAAGCAAAATATTTTAGAAGTTGCTCCTTTTTAGATGCAAAAGTCGGCAAAGTTTCCTTTATAAATATAACACTACCAACCTGCAAATATGTAAAATAAACACTCCCAAAGTAATTCAATATACAACAAACTCCAATGATCAACATCCTCTATCAAAATACTAAGTTTTACCTAAGATATCTATATAGTATCAAAAGATTATATTATAACTAATATTAACATACATTGGTTTATTCATAATCTCAAAAGAATAATGCAAAATTATACAATCCAAAAAAAAATGAAATGATCAAAATGCCCTAACAAAAATCATCTATATCTTCTAACGCCATCATGTGAACAAAATTCAAAATATCTATAGTCATTGGATCAATTTTGTGTACTTGCAACCTCTTTGGGGGGGGGGGGGTGGAGGGCATATAATAAAATTGGGGTGAGTATAAAAACTCAATAAGCTCAGTGAGTGGATAATAGTTTTGAAAATAAATTTACTTCAAAATAATTATATCATTTCAGTAAATAATTTGACCAAATTACCATAAGAAAACTTAGATAAATTAATTATAAATCACACACTAACATAAGCATAAGATATAATACCACAAAAAATCAAGAAAATTATAAGCACACTATAATCTCAAATACTGAACTCTCAAAATTGTCACTAAACAAGTACCCAACAGAATAATCTCGTCATACCCGAACCTCAATGGACAGGTAGTGACATACAATCAAGATATCATCATGCCCTAGATCTGCAACGGGTACGTAGACCAATGGAATGCCATCTCATAGAGTTCATGTATCTCATTGTATCTCTGCATGCATAAACTAGTCCCTAAAGGACAAAAGTGTCCAAGCACATAGCCCAAAGCCTCTATATGTACTCAGACGGGTCCCAAAGGCATGTATCACATTTGTGTCTCAGTAACTATATCTCTACATCATCATATTGCATAAGCCCCCAAAAGGCAGAAGCGCCCAAACACATGGCCTAAAGCCTCTATATGTGTTCAGACAGACCTCAAAGACCTCTCATCATATCTGTGCTATTATAACTTAAGGGGAAGAGTATTGTCCATTGATTTTGCAATCAATGTTTTATACACATATACATGAACATATAATCATACTATATAAATCTCATTTCCTTTCTATTTAACGTACTTAAATCTATTTTCTTTTCTTTAAAATACTATCATGCATTACTAAAAAATCGATAGGGAAACTGATAATCATGCACTTTTAAAAATACAACAATACGTAAATAAAACTCATTTCTAAGAAAACATTAAATTGGAGCATTAAAGATTTATTCGCAAACATGCTTTACTACACTTTAAATCATAATATTATGAAAATAGGTTTTATATATTCCACTCACAGTGACAATACTCAGACTCAGTTATCGACCACGCCAGCGGACTAATTCTCGCTCGCGGATCCTTCTAAATCAAGGAAATGACATAATTATCTTTTGTAAATCTAAATTAGGATTAAATTCATGCAATAAAATCGAAACGAACATCTAGCCATAATTTACAACTACCGCGCTGATAAAATTACCAAAGTACCCTCACATTCGTAAATTATTAAAATACTTTGAATTACCCTCTGAATTCTTAATTACCAAACAATCCTTAATTTTAGAAATTACTAAAATATCTACAGGGTCACAAATTACAATATTACCCTTAAAATGTGAAATTACCGAAATGCCCTTATCAGTCAACGGTGATAAGAATTCAAGTGACAGTGACTGGGAAGCTCAGGTTAGGCTAGGGGTGGGCATCAGTTTGGTTCGATTCGGTTTTGGAATAAATTTTCGGTTTCGGTTCAGTTCGGTTCGGGTCCTAAATTCAAAAAAATCTAATCGGTTTTAAGAGAAAATAAAAATTGAACCGGAATCGATAGTTCGGTTTGGTTTGGTTTCGATTTTTCGGTAACGATTCACTTAACGGATCAAACTAACAAATTGGTTTTTCGGTTTATCTTAACTTGCACACAAGGCCTACTATAATCAATGTATAATCAACAAAAAAAAATTTACAAATTTGTATAAGAAAAAAAATTTAAAATTTTGAACTAAAATGAATAATTTTTAGAATCATCGTCATTGTTTTTAATATTAAAACTTTTGGCCCAAAACTTAAATAAAATAAAATAAGTTTCTGTGCTATAATATAACTTATTAAAAACATAGGGATCAGAATGTTATCTTGCCTTGTTGGCTTTTGGTCAAGGACCTTGTTGAAAAGTTTGCAAAATATATTAGGTCATAATAAAATTTTTATATGCAAATATTTTCTAAATGTTGGGTCTTATTATAATTTTATAAAAAAGAGGGACCTAAATGATATTATCGGTTCAGTTCGGATTTCTTAAAGTTTGATCCGAAAATTGAACCGAATTATATTTGATTTTTTGAAATAAAAAAACCGAACCGAACCGAATTTTTTCGGTTCCGGTTTGATTTTGCCCACCCTTAGGTTAGGCACTTCAAGCCGAGCTGAGTTCAATGGTACCGACATTGAGCTCCCACGTGCTGGCGACGCTGGAATGTAGCCTGACAGCCGTCAATCTTCCCACAGCTAATGGATGACAAATCTGCACCCCTAGTGGCTGTGGATGGTTGGAAATTGAAGAGGGAGTTGTAGGAGAACAAAACTAATGTGGTTGCGTGGTCTAATTTCGGCGAATCGACAAGGGTGGTGACGAGTTTTGGCCATGATTTTTCGTGCTACAAACTACGACGTTTCGGTCGGTTTTTGGTGATAGTGACGACAAGGAAGTGATGGCCGGCACAAGAGCTTTTGTTTGCTACCTTCCACGGCCAGTGATGTGACTGAAAATCAGAGATACAACCGGGTTAATTTCGAAGGTTCAGTTCAAGTTTTCGGATCAGTTTTGACAGCTCTCTGTCACTGTCACGTGTGCTCTTTCTCTTTCTCATTACAAAATTGCTAAGCTTCTTTTATTATATTTTTTTAACTGCCTTTTTTTTCCATATGTTACATTAAGCTCGGAAATTGATTTTAGAGATTTGCCGCTCTTTCTAACACACTTTAACAGAAGTTTGACTTGGTCAGAATAAGTGACTAACGTGTGTATTTAGGGATGGCAATGAGGAGGGTAGGGGAGGGGATTGATATCCCCGTACCCATCCCAATATTTTGCATATGTTCCTGTCTCCTCCCCGTCCCCATCAAAATTACTTAAAGGAATCTTCGTCCCCTCCCCGAATAATAAAAATGAATCTCCGAGGGTCCTCGATCCCTAAAAAATTTCTAAATAAGCAATACATTTTTTAGTTTCTAAATTTGATTTAGTCTATTAAAATAATTTTTTTTTAAAAAAAAAGTTTGACAATATATCTTGGTAAAGTTTGGATGTTATAGATTGGCTTTTGCTTTAGTTTTGTTTTAATAGATAAACGTTAAAAATAAAAAATTTTGGGCCAAGGCCTTTTGAATAAAATCTAATCAAATAGTAATTTAGGACTCTAATTTGTTTGTTGGGCCCAAAAATTTCATAGTATATTTGTATAAATATGTTGATATTTGTGATTTATACTAATATTTTATATTTTATTATTTATTCATTATTATTTTTAAAAAATAAAATTAGAATTAAAAATCAAATTGAGAAAATGGGGAATTGGGGAGGGGATAGGGATTCAAGCTCATCCCCGTCCCTTCCTCGAAAAAGAAATTAGGTAAAAAAATCATCTCTATCATTTCTCTGAATAAAAAATTGGGTATAAATCGTCCCCATACCTTTTTCAAATGGAAAAAATCCCCAAAGGGCCCGTCCTTATGGGGATTTTTGCCATCCCTATGTGTATTACACGTGACAACAAATTTGCAATAAAACCATTAGACTTGAACGATTAAGACGCACAACTTCAATGTACAAAACACAGTCGTTTTGCATCTGTTTTTTATTAACCACCGCCAACTTGTATTCCTCTTGGACATACTCGGCAACTCTTATTACATGGTATCAGCACTCCTCGTAGTATTAAAATATTACGATATCATGTTTGCTAACTACTCCTCGTTGTATTATAATGTAATCAAAAGAACTTGTAACGTAGTTAAACCCTCAAAGCCAAACCCGTGTGAGAATTAGGTTTATGCGGTTTTTGTTGAAAATTGATTAAAAAAACGGTGAACAGTAACACGATTTGACCCCGAGGTGAACAGTAACACAGTTTGACCACGTGGTGAAAATAGTAACGCAACATGAACAGTAACGCTGTATGAATAGTGACGCGGTTTGAACAGTGCTATCCGTTTGGTTTTAAATAGGAGAGCCTTTCATAAGTTTTCATTATCCTAGAGAAGCAATCCAAATTGAGAGGAGAGTAATATTCTTAAGCATGTAAATATATTGAAGAAGCATTTGGCTTCTCAATATAAGTATTATGAGTTTGTTTTGTTAAGGAATATTTCTCAAGATCATGTATTTGGGGCTTGGGTGAGAGAAAGTTATTTCTGAGAATGTGGTTGTAAATATTTTCCACATGGTGAACATTTTTCTTTGGTTGTCTTTTGACAACAGCTACAGTTTTTATTCGGATTTGAAGTTTTCCACGTAAATATTGTGTTGTATGATTGATGTATTCTACATTTAATTTTTTATGTTAATTTGTTGCTTGACAAATTGCTTGGAGTGATTTTGGGAGGAAGCTTAATTTTCTAATAGTTTTAGTTTTCTTTTAAGAAAAAAAATTCAATTTTTTTTCTAACGTTCTCCCTACCATCTCCAAATTCTCCACACGACTACTCCACATAGCCATTGGTGTGCTTCAACAAACGATACCGACAGTAGCTCCACCACAACAACTCCAATGTGAAGCGACGATCGTGCGACAGCAGCTCCACCATGAGGTGCTCCACCTCGACGCGACCAGCTTTACCACAACCACGAGACAACAGCTCCACTACGGTGCGATCTGCCTTTGCCGGGCGCCACTACCACGCGATCTGCCTTGGCTGCGCGACACCACCACGCAACACCAGCTCCACTGCCACCCCACCACGACAGCACCACCACTACACGATCTAGTTTGATTTTGTTCTTTTATGCATGTACTAAAATCTTTTTGTTTATTTGGTTAATGTTACATTTAGAAGTCGACTGATTAACAAAAAGACTTGAGATGAATTCTTTTGAAGTTTAAAATTGGAATGAATTGGTCTATGGAAATTTGACTCCAAAGTATTTGCCTTCTTTTTTGCTTTCCTTTAAATATCAATGGCATCGAACCTATTGTAGGCACTAGTCCATTTAGCTGAAAAATTAATCTATCATGTTGGATTTGATATCCCTTTCGGTAATTGTAGAAACAAATTTATGATTCACAGCTTGTTTAGCATTAATGCACGTCATAAATGATGGATTAGTTTGGCAATTAGCAGGTGTGATAGAAAATGCAATTAAATAACATGAAATTGAAGTCATTGCGTTTGCTCTCAAAAGTTTTAAATCGACTCATAATGGGTGGAAAAACAAAATGGTCTAGAGGAGCTTGACTAATTCGAGAAAAAATAGAACAAGTAGTTTTGTCGAAAACAATTCCAATAAAATAAATAACAAAATTATCAAAAATTTTCTATGGTTTAGGATGAGAGTATTGGGAGAGGGACTACCATAACGAGTTACAAATTAAGCGGAAACAAAAATCTTTCCCTCTTTATGTGATTAAAATAGGATGTGCACCATAAATAAATAGGCAGAAAAATAAACCAATAAATCCAAAGCAAAAAAACCAACCACAAGAGGCACAAATTTTATGTAAAAACAAAACGGGAAAAACCATGGGATGGTAGTCCGATATAATCTTCTACTATATTAATGGAATTACAGCACAAATCATTCTCTAAATAATACTAAAGGCTACCAACACCAAGAATCTCAATATTTTTAGCTTACAGTAACAGCCTAATCAGTGTCTCTCTAACAAGTAGGTATCTCGACTAATAGCCAATGAGAGGATAAAAGAAAAATCAACACCAGTAGGATTGTAGAAGGCGATGCCAGGAGCCCAGCACGGGAGGAATGCATGGTTCCCTGGCGCTTCATGGGACGGGCGTTCGCAGTCCCCCTCCCTCTAATCTAACCTTACCTCGCTCGCCCAGGCCTGCCGGCACAATAAGAGAATGAGGGAAAACATAGTTAATTTCACCTTCCAATCGCCCAATTAAAGATTGAAAATCTTGCCCCCAAATAGCCCCAACTCTATTGTCTCTTCCCTTCTCTCTCGCCTTTTCTTCTGTCAAAAGGTTGCTACCGCCTCCACTTTCTCTTCTTTATATAGCCAAATTTCATTGTAAAATTTTACGTAGCCCCTCAATATTTCTTTAATTACTTAATTACCCCCAAACTTATTAAACTTTGGGCTTAGACCAACCAAATGAGATGGACCTTACAAATCTCCCCCAGATCATGTGGGGGGCACTACCAAGCTCGTTTTCTGCATACAACTTTTCAACTTTTCCTTGGGCAATGACTTTGTCATTATATCTGACCCATTCTCCGTTGTGTGTATCTTCTTAACCTGCAACTGTTTCTTCTCAAGCACGTCTCATACCCAATGATACCTCATATCAATATGCTCAAACTTTGAATGGTATGTTGAATTCTTTGCCAAGTGAATAGTACTCTGGTTGTCGCAATACATAATAAAGTTGTCATGCTTACACCCAACTCTTGTAGGAAAACGAAGGATGTTTGGCTAGCTAAAAAATGAAGGAAAAGAGAATTGAGAAAAGAAAGATCTGAAGGCTTCTTCTTATTATAATTTCTTTACCAACTAAAATGATTACATTAATAGTATTTATAGAAGTAGCTCTCAACTAAAACTAATTATGTTACATGTTTAATGAATGCTTAACAACTTCAACACTATGTTGAGCTAGCTTAACTAATTGTGCTCAGTCATCAACAGAGAATATGCTTCACTATAATTACTAACATCCATGTTCAAGTTAAATTGTCTAGAATTGACGTTTAGCTTGCTTCTTAGATAATGAAATTGCCCGAATGTTAAAAGCATGTCAAGGACATCTACTATTTGGTCTTCACTAGGAATAAAGCACACTTTAATTTTCTTAGTAGCTACCTTTCTTTAATGAAATGAATATCTAACTCTACGTACTTAGTTTTAGCATGATACATTAGATTATAAGCCAAAGATATTGCTCCTTGGTTGTCACACTACAGGATAGTGATGCAACGGAAGTTTACGGTTCAAAATATTTCGTTGATTCTAGAGAATGCTGGAATAAAAGAACAACTAAACTCACGTTGATTCAAAAGAATGCCGTGAATTTAGGGGTTAAGACTCGTTGATTCCGCAGAATACCGAGAATTAACTGAGCTCAAATACTCACAAAGAGATTTGAAAATTAAAAATATTATTGAAATCGAACCACTTTCAAATGCTACAAGAGGAAGCTATTTATAGTAGCAGTAATGATCCTAAATTACTAAGGGAAAACAAAATTCTAATTTAAAAAGGAAACAAAATTCTAAATTGGGAAGGAAATTAAAAGTCCTTAATTAATTAGGAAACATTTCTAACAATTGGCCGACGACGAAACCGTTACTCCCGGTGACTATGGATGGTCGAGAATTGAAAAGGGAGTCATGGGTAACAAAACTGAGGTGGTGGCGTGGTCAAATTCTGGTAGAATCAACGGCGGTGGTGATGGGTTTTTGGCCGCGGTTTCTCAAGCTGGTAACGGCTGCGATCCAGTTGGTTTTTAGTGACAATCATAACTGGGGTATGATTAGCGTCTCATGGGCTTCTGGTTGATACCTTGCTTGGCCGGAATGGTGGCTGGAATCGCCAGATATGGCCAGGTCACGTTCGCGGTTCAAACGGGTCGAGTTTTTGGGTCAGTTTTGACAGCTTCTCTGTCACTCTCTCACATGTGTATATGTTTCCCTTGTTTTTTAGTTTCCTCTTTTTCTTTTATTAACTTTTTAACCGCCTCACTTTTATTTATTTTCACATATGTTATAATACTCCCCACTTATAAAAATTTTGTTGAAATTTACGTACCTAATGAGAAAAGATGAGGACACTGAGCTCGCATTAAGTCCTCGTGTTCCGAGGTAGCCTTTTCCTTTGTAGGATTTCTTTATCGTGCTTTTACTAGAGGAATGGTCTTAGTACATAGAACTTGGTGTTTCTCTTCCAGTATCTCCACAGGTTCCTCTTCGTAAGTCAAATCTTCATTCAATTGAATTGGTTGCTTCGATAACACATGACTCGGGTCATATATGTACTTTTGGAGCATTGAGACATGAAACACATCGTGGATTCTGGATAACTTAAGTGGTAGAGTTAATTGATAAGCTAATAGACTGATGCACTCGATGATCTCATATGGCCCATTGTAACGTGTGCTTAGCTTCCCACGTTTCCCAAATCGAAGCACCTATTTCCAAGGAGATATCTGTATGAAAACTCTATCACCAACTTCGAATTCAAGTTCACGCCTATGCTTGTCTGCACAGCTCTTCTGTCTATCTTGGGCCACTTTTAGTCTATCCCGGATCAATTGTATCATCTCGTTAGTATCCTAAACTAATTATGGACCGAATAACCTCTGCTCGCCAACCTCATCCCAACACATTGGAGTCCTGCATTTTCTACCATACAAAGCCTCATATGGTGCCATCTCGATACTAGCTTGATAGATGTTGTTGTAAGTAAACTCCATTAAAAGTAAATAATTGTCCCAATTACCTTTAAACTCCATAACACAAGCTCGCAACATATCCTCCAGCGTTGGAATAGTACGCTCTGACTGTCCATCAGTCTGTGGATGAAAGCTAGTCTAGAACTTAGAAGTAAACCGAGAATTTCTATTTGAGATTATGGACACAGTTACTCCATGAAGTCGAACTATCTCAGCCACATAAATACTCTCTAACTTGTCCATCGAATATGTGGTTTTGAATGGTAAGAAATGAGCAGATTTTGTAAGTCGATCAATACCCACCCAAACACTATCATGTCCTTTCTGAGTACGTGGATGTCTCGCTACAAAATCCATAGTGATGTGAACCCACTTCCACTCAGGAATAGGAAGCGGCTGAGAATACCCTGCAGGCCTCTGGTTGAAACGACCAGCCCCGAATCCCCCCGGGCGAGTCAATCTAGTCTCATCAAAACAGACTTGATAATAATTCTATTAGTAAGGATTTGCCGAAAATTTGTCAAAGTCTCTTTTATAAATATAACACTCCCAACTAATATTAGGTCAACCCATGCCAATTCATGCCAAGAATTACGTCATAGTCATGCATCTCAAGAATTTTTAGGTCAACACATAGTGTATTACCACTAATGCTGACTTCACATGCCTTAACTAATTGCCTCGAGTTTAATATTTCACCCGATAGTAGCATGACACTAAAAGGCCTATTTACTATGTCAGGGACATTATCGATTTTCTTAATGAATGCTAGTGAGGCAAATGAATGTGTAGCTCCTGAGTCTATTAGCACATATGCAGGAGTTTTGGAGATAGATAGTTCACCTGATATTACTAAGGGGTTTCCTTCCGCATCCGTCTTGGTGAGTGTGAATACTCGAGCATTAGCCTTTTCTTGTTACGTACCATTTTTCGGGCAGTCCCTAATGAAGTGTCCTTCCTTTCCACATTTGAAACATGTTCTGATATTTGCTCGACATTCCCCAGGGTGAGTTCTGCTGCATTGGTTGCACTTTGGTTTTTGTGGGACTTCCTTCTGATGATTCTTTTGGCATTTATTTTTACTCTGATCTTGGACCACTGACGTTCCCTTTCTCTTATTATTATTTGAGTGTTGTTTAACAAAGTTCCCATGTTCCACACTTCTTTTGTTTCTTCATTTTTCTTAATTCTTTTCTTCATCTTCTTGCTCAATTACCAAGGCTTGATCGATGAGATCGTTGAAGGAAGCATCACGAACTCCAACCACCTTTAAGTCTTTTGTGAGATCTTTACGCAATCCTTGCCTAAAGTGGTCCTTTTTCAAGTCTTCCGTTGCAACCATATGTGGAGCATATCAAGAGAGCTCATCAAATTTTTGGATGTACTCTAGCACAAGCATCCTTCCTTGTTGTAAATAAACAAACTCTCTTTTTTTGGCTGAGCGAACAGTCTCTAAAAAGTATTTGTTATAGAAGTGTTCTTTAAATTCCACCTATTGCATTGTTGCTTCATCATGAATTCGTTTAATTGAGTCCCACCAGTATTCTGCCGCTCCTCGTAGCATAAAGGAGACACATGTGACCTTTTCTTCTTTTGGCACTTTGGCTACTTCTATTATTCTTTCCATAGTTCGCAAAAATTGGTCTGCTGTGATAGGATCTACACCGCCTTCGAATGTGGGTGGATTTAATCTTCTAAATTCGATTCCGGTGTTGTTCATTGCCTGACCATGTTCGTCCCTTCTAACTTCTCTTTCTAAGAGTCGAGCCACAATGTTTGTAAGTCGATCAATTACAGATTGCTCCACTGCATTTCCTTCCGCCCTTCTGCCTCTGTTACCCCTAGCGCTTGACATCTCAACAAGTTTTTAATCTAGTTTCTACGTGTCAGACAAATCAAATGTAAGATTTTTCCTAATTACCTTAATTTTAAGTTATAACTAAAAAGCCGAGCCTTGTCCTTCCCCTTGACTTGTGCATATGGACGGTCTACAAAATTGCTTTAAACATTGGTCTCTGATACCAATTTGTAACCCTCCATTATATTATTTACTTAAAAATGCTTAAAAACACAGTTACTCTTAATATAAATACGAATTCTAAAAGTTTAGCACAATCCAACAAAAACTTTCTTACAGAAAAGTAAAAGTCATATAGAGATTTCTTATTTTATTTAAAAGCTTTATTATTATATAAAGCCAAGATACTTATTTTTATTAACACAAAGCTGAGCCCATCATAAAATCTCAAGGTCGGTTATGCCCATATGTACTTCGTCTTGGTTAGGACTTGGCGTCAACTTGTCCTACTCATCGTTTCCTGCAATGTAAGGACTTAGTGAGCTAAAGCCCAGTAAGATAACACTTTGATGCATGTATTAATTATGATGCATATGGATGACCATGTTAAGCTCTTAAAATAAACTTAGAAAATACAAAACAACTTTGTTTGGGCCTTAGGTATATTGCACTACAAGGCTGACCCTTTTACTCTTTAAACAATATGTCCTTGGGCCTCATTAGTTGGTCTTTTGGGCGTTACGTATTGCCGTCCCCAAAAGATTTCTTTTTACTTGGCTTTGAGGGCTTGCCCTCCTTAGAAACTTTGCCACCTGATAGTACAACAACCTATTTTTTATAAATTCATTTTCTGAAACATCTTCTTCATAATGTAATGCATGTATCCAATGCAACTTATAACATTTGAAAATTTCTCGATGCGTAACAAAATCAACACACAACATTATTTAAAAAAAGTCTTTAGTATAGGCGGCATAGCTGACCATAGTATAATTAAGTATAAGTATCACATATTAGGCGGCAAAGCCGACCATGACATCACACATTAGGCGGTAGAGCCGATCATAGCATCACACATTAGGCGGCAGAGCTGACCATAGCATCATACATTAGGCAGCAGAGCCGACCATGACATCACATATTAGGCGGCAGAGTCGACCATAGCATCACATATTAGGTAGTAGAGCTGACCATATAAAGATTTAGAATATAACTATTCACACTATAACAGCCATCATAATATAAAGGGATTGTTAAAACTAAACTTAAGTATAAAAGTAATTTTGTCATTCCATTGCAGTTGAAGTGTTACTTATCTCTTGATCTTAATTTCTCTAAACCTTTCTAAGCTAAGGATTCCTCTACTCTTGTTATTATGACTTAGAATAGAAGGGAATTGAATTTTTAGGTTGCATTTCAAATGAGAGGTAGTGAGGGGTATTTATAGGATTTCTTAAGGCTAATGGATGGTTAGGATTTTTCCACCATAACTCTTGATCAATGGTTGAGATTAACCTTCATAAATAACTTACTAAATTCTAGAATTCTTTAACTTTCTCTTCACTTCTTCTTACATCATCGCTTATATCATCGCTTACGTCATCATTTCTTATGTCATTGCTTATGTCATCATTCCTTTAAATTAAATATTATAAATTCAAGGGGCTTGTTAGCTTAAAAAAATAAATTCTACTATATTTAAGAAAATTGTACCTCAAACTATGTGTGTTCAAACGGGCCCCAAAGGCCTCTTATCTCATTTGTATCACTGTATCTAGAGGAAAGGGTATTGTCCAATGATTTTAAAAACAATCTCTATACTTATATTCACGTATATTCTATTCATACTTTAAATCATACATTTCTTTTCATTATCACATCTAAATCCATTTTTCTCATCTTTAAAATACTGTAATATTTTATTCAATGTCGATGCGGAAAACCATTAACCAAACATTTTAATATAATATCAATGCGTGAATAAAATCCATTTCGAGAAATCATTAAATCAGAACATTGAAAACACTTATTTCGCAAACATGCATTACTATCATATTTAACTATGAAAATAGGTTTTGTATATTCCACTTATAGTGACGATGTTCACGCTCGGTTATCATCCACGTCCGCGGACCGGTTCTTGCTCGCGGGTTCTCCTAAATAAAGGAAACAACATAATTATTTTTTGTAAATTGGAATTAGGACTAAATTCATGCAATAAACTCGAAACGAACATCTATCCATAATTTGCAACTCCCGTGTCGATATAATTATCAAAATACTCTTAAATCCGTGAATCGTTAAAATACTCTGAAATTCTAAATCACTGAATTACCCTCGGAATCATAATTCCACCCACTCATCAATTTCAGGAATTACTAAAATATCCACAGGCTCAGAAATTATAAAATTGCCCTCATAGTGTGATATTACTGAAATACCCTTGCCGGTCAACGGTCGTCGGAATTTAGTCAACGCTGGCCGGGAAGCTCAAGTCTGAAAGTTCCAATAATGTTAAGTCTAATAGTGCCAGCGGTGAGCTTCCACGCTCGGCAACGGCGCTAGAATCTAGCTCGGCAGCCGTGAATTTCCAACAATTGGCCGATGGCGAAACAATTAGTCCCGGTGACTGTGGATGGTTGGGAATTGAAGAGGGAGTCGTGAGTAACAAAACTGAGGTGGTGGCGTGGTCAAATTCTGGTAGAATCAACAACAGTGATGATGGGTTTCGGTCGCGGTTTCTCGAGCTCTAAACAGCGATGTTCCGGTCAATTTTTGACAAAGATTACAGCTGAAGTATGACCAGCGTCTCATGGGCTTTCGATTGATACCTTGCTCAACCGAACGGGTGGCCGAAAATTGGAGATATGGTCGGGTCACGTTCGCGGGTCAATCGGGTCGGGTCATTGGTCGGTTTTGGCCGCTTCTCTCTCACTCTCTCACACGTGCATATCTTTCCCCTGTTTTCTAGCTTCGTCTTTTACTCATTTTAACTTTTAACCGCCTCATTTTTATTCTTTTATTTTTTTAATTTTGACATATATTACATTGGTGTTTAGCCTTAATCTGTTGACAAACTAAACATTGAGAAACAAATTCTGCTATCTCTCTTTTCATACCGTGCCACTAGTAATGATCCCTTAGGGTACGATACATCTTTGTATTACCAGGATGTATCACATATGCTGAACAATGAGCTTCTTCCATAATCTCTTCTTTCAGATCTTTAATATCAGGTACACAGAGTCTATTACCCATGACTAAGGCTCTGTCGCCTTTCACTGTAAAATCGATTTGTAAACAATTTTGCACATCCTCTTTCAACTTCATTAACTGTGGGTCTTGAGGTTGCATCTGATGAACTTTGTCAATCAAAGTTGGTCTAACTCAAAATTGCTATTAAAGCTCCATAATTATCAACGTTCAACTCGATTCCCAAAGATCTCAACTCGATCAACGGAGGCATATATGTCACTCGCAAGTGAGCTATAGAGCTGGAAGATTTTCTACTTAGTGCATCAACTACCACATTTACTTTGTCCGGATGATAATAAATAGTATAATCGTAGTCCTTAATCAGTTTGATCCATCTCCCATGTCTCAAATTTAGCTCTTTTTGAGTAAATAAATACTTGAGACTCTTTGATCGATGAAAATCTGACACGTTGCCCTATATAAGTAATGCCTCCATGACTTGAGTTCAAACACCACTGCTGCTAGCTCTAAGTCATGTGCTGGGTAGTTTTGCTCATGCTTTTTAAGTTGTCTAGAAGTATAAGCCACCCCTTTGCCATGCTGCATCAACACACAACCCAATCCCTGTCTAGAGGCATCGCTGTATACCATAAATCCTTTATTACCAGACGGAAGTGGAAGAACTGGTGCTGAGGTCAAACGTGTCTTAAGTTCTTGAAAACTCTTTTCACAATCATCATCCCACTGGAACTTAGCATTCTTTATGGTTAACCGTATCAGAGGAGTAGCAATCTTGTAGAATCCCTTCACAAATCTATAATAGTAACCAGCTAATCCAAGGAAACTCTAAATCTTTGAGACATTTGTAGGCCGTTCCCATTTTACAACAACTTCAATCTTTTGAGGATCAACATAAATACCTTCAGCTAATTCACATGACCCAAAAATACTACTCTGTCTAACCAGAACACGTACTTGCTGAACTTGGCATACAATTGTTTTTGTCTCAAAGTCTGCAAAACAATCCACAAATACTCTGCATGCACCTCCTCCTTGAATACACCAAGATATCATCAATGAATACAATCACAAACCGATCCAGGTATGGACGAAATACCTCTTTCATAAGATCCATAAAAGCTGCTGGAGCGTTTGTCAACCCGAATGGCATCACTAAAAATTCATAGTGTCCATAACGAGTTCTAAATGTTGTTTTAGGAACATCAACATCTTTAATTCTAAGCTATTGGTACCCTGAGCGCAAATCGATCTTAGAAAATACTTTTGCCCCTAGAGTTGATCAAATAAGTCATCAATACGTGGAAGTGGATACTTATTGCGTATAGTAACTTTGTTCAACTAACTGTAGTCGATGCAAATCTAAAAGTCCTATCATTTTTCTTAACAAACAAGACTGGAGCTCCCCACGGGGACACACTAGGTCTAATAAACCCTTTATCCATCAACTCTTGCAATTGAACCTTTAGTTCCTTCAACTCTACTAGAGCCATCCTATATGGTGCCATAGATATAGGAGATGTTCAAAGGACTAAGTCAAAAGAAAACTCAACTTCCATGTTAGGTGGCATCCCAGGAAGTTCATCTAGAAATACATCTGAAAATTCTTTGACTACTGCAATATCCTCCAATCTTAATTCTTGAGCTTCTGTATTTATCACATAAGCTAAATAAGCTGAGCATCGTTTTCTTAGCAACTGCCTTGCACTAATAACATATATAACACATGAGGGTAGAACTTTGCGCTCCCCATATAATTTCACCTCAAGTTTGCCTTGCTTTTTAAACATAACTTCCTTTTTGAAACAATCCACCGTAGCATGATGAGATTCAACCCAATCCATGCCCAAAATATCATCGAAGTCATGGATGTCTAAGGAAATCAAATTCGCCTCAAATTCATGTTCACTCATTCTAATCATATAATCCCGATACACATTCTCAGCAAGTAATGACTCTCTGGTAGGTGTACGAATAACTAAACCACAATCTAGCAATTCGGGCTCTCGCCCTATGTGCATAGCAAAAGTATGGGAAACGAAGGAGTGTATGGATCCAGGATCAATAAGAATATGAGCCTCGCGGCCAAGGATAGATAATATACCCATAATAACTTCTGGTGCAGCACATGTCTCCTGCTATGTCAAAGTAAAAAACTCGAGCTTGAGTATGAGGTCGACCAGGCTAACCTCTCTGATCTGGAGCAGTTGTCTAACTCCTAGAGGTAGATGTAAAACCAACTGTCTGCACTCTTTTCTGACCCTGAGACTGACCAGAGGAAGGCTGATACCATGAGGTTGTCCTTTTTGTAGAACTATCACCTTGAGATAAAGTAAGGCATAATCTCCTTATGTTTCCAGGCTGATGATTCCTGCCACATGAACGGCAACAAGTCTGCTGGACACTCCTAGAACGATCATCATGACATCCCCTACCACTGCGGTCGTACTGTCCCTGATTCCTAGTATTACTCCCCACTGATGGTTGCACTGAGCTACGACTGACAGCTTGTCTCGAGTCTCCCGTGAAGCCTGTACCCTGACTCCTTTGCGTAATATCAGAATAACTCATAGGAATGCCCCCTCTCTTGGGTGGCCCACTACTAGAACCACCCTCTGCACAGCTCTGGCTATGCTTCTGCTTCAGTGCGTAAACTCTGCGTCCTTTTGAAATACTATGCTCTACTCTCCTAACTACCTCAACTACCTCTCCAAACTCAGTATATCGTAATGCAGTCACAGTGGTGCGAATATCAAATTGGAGGCCCTCCTCAAATCGCCTGCATCTCTCTCTCTCTCATTACTGACTACAGATGTAGCAAATCTTGAGAGGTCTAAAAATTTCTTCTCATACTCCTCAACTGTCAGAGATCCTTGAACCAACTGAAGGAATTCACTCCGTTTAATATCCTGATACACAGGAGGAAAATAATGATCGTAGAATTCCTTATGGAAAATGGCCCAAGTAATCGCAGCATGCCCCTGATATCGTCTCTCCACCGTCTACCACAAATGGTAAACTCTATCCTCGAGTAGGAAAGTGGTGAATGATAGTCTGTCATCCTCTGAACACTTCATCACGTCAAAAATGCGCTCTAACTTAACAAACCATGACTCAGCCTCATGTGGTTCTCCGGAACCATTAAAGCTCCTCACCCCTAAACTCTTCACTCGCTCAATAGTGTTTGCGTTACCAGCATGTGCTTGAGTCTGATTTTGCACAACTGTAGTCATAATTTGAGCTAGCCTATCAAATGACTACTCAATATTCGGGGCATTCCCTGGTGCTTGTTGTGCAATTTCATGCATGGAGGATTCAACTACCCCCTCATTCACAGGTTCACTTTCCCCCGCAGGTACACTACAAGAAGTCAACCCAGCTACTGGCCTAGTATGGCCACGACCACATCTACTGTTACGACGAAGCATGATGGTGCCTACAAGATATAAATTCTAACTTTAATAAAGATAAAACTTATTCTTATTAAGACAACAAAGTCTACAAAATCTAAAACGATACTCTGATACCAACTGAAACGACCCGCCCCGAACCCCAGGGTGAGTCTATCTAACCTTATCCAAATTGGATTGATAATAATCTAATTAGTAAAGATTCTGCCAAAAATTCAGCAGTCTCCTTTATAAATATAACACTCCTAATCCGAAAATTTATAAAATAAACACTTTCAAAATAATTCAACATACAACAAACTCCAATGACCAACATCCTCAACTAAAATGCTGAGTTTTACTCAAGATTATTCTTAATCCCAAAAGAATAATATAACAAAATTATACAATCCCAAAATAACGAGACAATCAGGATATCCTAATAAAAATCATCTATATCTTCTAACACCATCACATGGCCAAAACTCAAAATATATTTACAGTCGCTGGATAGATTTGGTGTACCTGCAACCTCTTGGTAGGGGGGAATATAATCAAAACGGGATGAGTATAAAACTCAGTGAGATCAATGAGTGGATAGTAGTTTTTAAAAATTAATTCTTACTTTAAAAGCAATAATCATATCAATGCGTGTATAAAATCCATTTCGAGAAAATCATTAAATCAGAACATTCAAAATACTTATTTGGCAAACATACTTTACTATCATAATCAACTATGAAAATAGGTTTTGTATATTCCACTCACAGTGATGGTGTTCATGCTCGGTTATTGTCCACGTCCGCGAATTGGTTCTCGCTCGCGGATCCTCCTAAATCAAGGAAACAACATAATTATTTTCTATAAATCGGAATTACGACTAAATTTATGCAATACAACCGAAACGAACATCTATCCATAATTTACAACTCCCGTGTCGATATAATTACTAAAATACCCTCAAATCCATAAATCGTTAAAATACTCTGAAATCGTAAATTACCCTCGAAATCATAATTATACCCAATCCTCAATTTCAGGAATTACTAAAATATCCACAGGCTCCGAAATTACAAAATTGCCCTTATAGTGTGAAATTAACGAAATGCCCTTGCCGGTCAACGGTCACTGGAATTTAGTCAACGCTGGCCGGGAAGCTCACGTCTGAAAGTTCTAATCAAGTTGAGTCTAATAGTGCCTGCGGTGAGCTCCAACGTGCAACAATGACATCAGAATCTAGCTCAGTAGCCGTGAAATTCCAACAATTGATTAGCGGCGAAACAGTGACTCCCGGTGGCTATGGATGGTCGGAAATGGAAGAGGGAGTCATGGGGAACAAAATTAAGGTGGTTATGTGGCAAAATTCTGGTAGAATCAACGACAGTGGTGATGGGTTTTCGGGTGCGATTTCTCAAGTTGGTAACGGTGGCGATCCTACTAGTTTTCAGCGACAATGACAACTGGGGTATGATCGGCGTCTCATGGGCTTCCGGTTGATACCTTGCTTGGCCAGAGTGGTGGCTAGAATCACGAGATATGGTTGGGTCACGTTCACGAGTCAAACGGGTCGGGTTTTTAGGTCTATTTTGACAGCTTCTCTCTTACTCTCTCACACATGTATATGTTTCCCCTATTTTCCAGCTTCCTCTTTTGCTTTTTTTAACTTTTTAACCGCCTCATTTTTATTTATTTTCACATATGTTACAATTTATGATCTGGTACTATCAGTTTAAGGTGAAGAACGATGATGTACCAAAGACTCCTTTTCGTAGTCGGTATGGGCATTATGAGTTTTTGGTAATGCCTTTTGGGTTAGCTAACTCCCCTGCAACCTTCATGGACTTAATGAATAGAGTAATCACAATTATATCTTGATCGATTTGTTATTGTGTTTGTTGATGACATTATGGTGTACTCTAAGACTATGAAGGAGCATGAAGAGCATTTGAAGGTGGTTCTTCAAACACTTCGAGGGAAAAAAGCTTTATACAAAGTTTAAGAAGTGTAAATTCTGGCTAGACCGTGTGGTTTTCCTCGGCCGTGTGGTTTATAAGGATGGTATATTAGTTGATCCAGCTAAGAAGTGGTGAAATGGCCAAGACTGACTAACATTACTGAGGTTAGTAATTTTGTAGGCTTGGCTGGATATTATCAGAGATTTGTGAATGGGTTCTCGAATGGGTTCTTCAATCTTGTAGTTCCTTTGACCAAGTTGACCAGGAAGAATGTGAAGTTTAAATGAAATGAGGACTGAGAGAAAATCTTTCAAGAGTTGAAGAACATGTTGGTCTCTGCACCTCTTTTGACTATTTCATTTGATGATGATGGATACATTATTTACAGCAATGCCTCTAGAAAAGGGTTGGGATATGTGCTGATGCAACATGGTAAAGTGGTTTCTTATACTTCGCGACAATTAAAGAGTTATGAGTAGAATTATCCAATCCATGATCTAGAGCTAGCAACTGTAGTTTTTGCCTTGAAGATCTGGAGACACAACCTTTATGGTGAGACTTGTGAGATCTATACGAACTACAAGAGTTTTGAAGTACTAGTTCACCTAGAAGGAGCTAAATTTAAGGCAAAGAAAATGGTTGAGCTAGTGAAGGATTATAACTGTTCGATCAATTACCATCCTATTAAGGCAAATGTAGTGGTCGTTGCTCTGAGTAGGAAGTTATCCGGTTAGACCTCACCTCGCCAACCAACCCCAATCATGAAGAGTGACTAACGAGTCCATGGAATATTGAAACAAATTCCCATATGCTAGCATACCGAAACAGGCATAACTGTGGTTACGTTATGTCCACTTGGCCAGTGAGAGGGCTTTATAGAATTTTTTTTTTATCATTCTACCACCGTTTTCTTTTTATGAGGCACGAGCAGGATAATCCTGCTCAGGTAGCCTACGTCAGTCTAGTAAGTAGGCGAACAGATAGCTATAGAGTTCTTAATTGAGTACTTCACTTCAGACCAGTAGGAAAGCTCTTTTGCCCTGACCTCCGAAGGAAGAACGGGACAGAAGAGAGAGACCATTGTCTTGTCTTGAGAGTGAAAAGCAAGCGCTACGCCCCTTTGAAGATGGGCTATATGGGGTTCCTACTTCGCCCGCTGTAACTCTTCTTTGGTTAGAACATATGATTACTACTTAAGGCCATATATAGAAGGACTTCAGAAAGATGGGAATTGAATTGGTTACACGTGGTGAGACGAATGTTTTATATAACTTAAGTGTTCAACCTACCTTGATAGATAGAATCAAGACAGCACAAAAGGAAGATCCTAAACTCAGAAGACCGTCGAGGAAGTAAAAAGTGGTTGTTCTGAGTTTAGAGTAGTTGATGATGGTGTTACCAGTCAAAAGTACCATCAAACTTTGGCAGTTGGCAGAGTTATTTCTTGAAGAGGTAGTGAGATTTCATGGAGTGCCAATGTCTATTGTTTCAGATAGAGATCCACGATTCACTTTAAGTTTTTGGGCTGCTTGCATAAGAGTTTTGGTACTAAGTTGCGTTTTAGTATAGCCTTTCATCCTAAGATGGATGGTCAGTCAGAAAGAACTATCCAAACTCTTGAGGACATGTTGCAAGCTTGTTTACTGGATTTGGGAGATAGATGGGGGGATCACTTGCCTTTGGTGGAGTTTGCCTACAACTTTCACTTTAGCATTGGTATGGCACCCTTTGAAGCTGTTTATGAGAGGAAGTGTTGATCACCCATTTGTTGGGATAAAGTTGGTGAGAGCAAGTTATTAGGGCCAAAATTGGTTTAGATTACTGCAGATAAGGTTAAGCTTATCAACAGTCTCCGTATAGCTCAAAACATATAGAAAAGTTATGTTGATCGGCATAGATAAGATCTGGAGTTTCATATTAGAGACCATATCTTCTTGAAAGTCTCACTGTGGAATGGTGTTTTTCGATTTTGAAAGAAAGGCAAACTCAACCCACGGTTTATTGGGCATTTTTAGATTATTGAAAGGATTGGTACAATTGCTTATTGAATAACCTTGCCTCCAAGCCTCTTAAGCCTATTGGATTACCAACCTCTCTAAATCTCGAATGTTTTGACTTACGAAGAGCAACCAATGGAGATTATTGACAAGAAAGAGCAAGTCTTAAGAACTCAAGTCATTCCACTAGTAAAGGTTCGCCGGATGAATCATACTGTAGAGGAGGCTACTTAGGAGCGAGAGGTTGAGATAAGGGAAAAGTATCCTCAACTTGTTGATGATTGAGGTAACATACTAAATTTTGAGAATGAATTCTTTTTTACTGGGGAGAAATTGTAGGGGAGAAATTGTAACACATGTTCCTTGTTTGTTGGATTATTCTAATCTATTTAATTGTATATTGTTTGTTTGTGTTAATTTATTTTAATTAGCATTATTTGAGATAAGGTATAATTTTTTATTTTTGTTTTTAAAATAAATTATCAGAGAATATTATCATTATCGTATAATGTATTTGTATAAAAGCAAGTGTTTTTATAAACTTAAACTCTTCCTATTAAACCTAGAAAAGCAAAGAATCCTAGGGTTCTCTTTTAGCATATTTGAAAGAAGTTTTGAGGTAATTATCCTTCTCTAATACATGTTCTCTAATCTTATGTGTTTGATGATGAATGCATGCATTATTCTCTTTATCATGAATGACTTGTTAGATTAATTTTTAATTAACCTAATATTCGGGGCCACACATGAAACAAATAAAATGTGTGTGCTATTATTTAGTTAGCTAATAATTATGTGATCTATTTAATATTAATTAAATGGCTAAAGGTATAATTGTTGTGGGTTAAATGCATAGATACCAAAGTTTTAATTATCACTTTAATGAGGGGCTGAAGTGAAAATAAACACATGATAACTGCTAAACGGTTTTTTATTAAAACTGTCGATTACGTTATTTTAAAAAGGAGGTTATGGTCCCCAATCTCTCTTAACTCTTAGTAATTCTAAAAATCCTCTCAACGAGAATTATTAATCAAGGAGAAGAGATTAGATTGGAAGACCATCACTTAAAATCAAGAAATCTTTGTGCAACAATGGTGGATTCAGGTACGCTTCCAAAATTATAATACTCAATAATTTTAATCTGGATTCTTATGAAGATTTAGGGAATAACAAGTGGTATCAGAGCCTCATCTATGATTAGATTATTGAGTTGTAATTATTGATTAATGGTTATATTAGAATTAAACTGTTAATCCTTGACTTAGTTATCGGGAATATTTGAATTGGTTTTATTGGCCTCATGACGAAACGAAACTATTGGTGGATTGCACACGTGAAATCATGTGCAAAGTTTCAAGATCTTGCTTTGATTCTAAGTTAGGTGGCCATGCATGTTCTAATTTCGATTTCAGTTTAATTATAATTTTAAATTAAATCAAATCAATAAAGTTGCAGTGGCCATGTATGTCACGGTTTCGGGTTTAATAATGATTTCAAATTCAATCACATGAATTGAGTTTTTTTAATTCTTTCAGTGGCCATGTTTTAAGTGCATTATAATTGGTTTCAAACTAGGCAAATATATAATATGCTAATGAAATCAAATCAATTTGATTTGTACAATTCCGGTTTTATAATCTTTAAATTAAAATGCTTTGTAACATTTATGTTAATTATTGGTCTAACATTGAAAATATACTAATTAAAGCGGGAAGTCACCAAAGTGATATCTCTTGTGTAGATTAGTTTATTTGGGGTGTTAGATGTTTGTGTTTGTGAAATTCCTGCGGATGTTAATCGACCCTAAGGAAGGTTAATATTTGGCCTAATTGCACACACACTTGTGATGGTAAATTTATGACGATTATTAGGATAACTTAATGTGAGTAATGTACTAATCCAAATATAGGTTCATTACTTGACATAACTTATTGTCAAAATTTGATCATTGCAACAAGAGTACCATTTACAGTTAGTATTATAGTCCAAAGACTTGTTACTAATGTTGTGCTAGGTATCTTGAATTGTTATAATTTGCTTTTAAATTTTAAAGATTATTAATTGAGTTGTTTAATGTGAGCATTATTTATTTATTTATATTTTATTTACTTTTTTTCTCGATTCAGCTTTTTTGTCTGCTACTTCTATATCTATAAATATGAATAGTATCTCGGTTCTGAATGGGACTAATTTTAAGGATTGGAAAGAGAATATGATGATTCTCTTAGGCTGCATGGATCTAGACTTATCATTCAGACACCCTAAGCTGGACGAACTCACTGATGATAGTACATCTGAGGATGTGTTGTACTATGAGAAGTTGAATCAATCTAACAGGATGAGTCTTATGATCATAAAGCGCGGTGTTCCAGAAGTATTTAGGAGTGCTATAATCGATGAGGTTACAAGTGCTAGTGAGTTTCTTGCCGAAATTCAAAAATGTTTTACAAAAAATAATAAGGCTGAAACAAGTACGCATTTAGCGAGCTTGATTTCAATGAAGTATAAAGGCAAGGGAAACGTTCGGGAGTACATCATGGAGATGTCTCATCTTGCTTCTAAGCTTAAGGCATTAGGGCTCGACCTATCTGATGATTTAGTTGTGCATTTGGTCCTTATTTCTCTCCCAGCACAATTTAATCAATTCAAAGTCAATTACAACTGTCAGAAAGAGAAGTGGAATCTCAATGAATTGATTTCCTTTTGTGTGCAAGAAGAAGAGAGATTGAAGCAAGAGAAAACTGAATATGCATATATTGTAAGCACTTTTAAAGATAAGGGCAAAAGAAAGAAAAAGGGTGAAGCTGCTGCTTCTAAGGGTCCAGAGCCAAAGAAACCAAAGGCCGAGCATGGTTGTTTCTTCTGCGGCAAGCTTGGACATGTGAAGAAGGAATGTCAAAAATATCATGCATGGCGCGTAAAGAAAGGTACATTTCTTACTTTAGTTTGTTCTGAAACTAATTTAGCTTCAATACCAAGAAACACATGGTGGATAGATTCGGGTGCTACTACTCACATTTGTGTTTCACTGTAGGGTTGCCTGAGCTACTGGCCGCCAAGTGATGTTGAAAGAGGCATTTATGTAGGAGATGGCAAGACGGTAGAAGTTGAAGCAATTGGGCATTTTAGATTACTTATGAAAATTAGTTGTTATTTGGATTTGTTAGATACTTTTGTTGTTCCGTCTTTTAGACGGAATTTGATTTCAGTTTCTATTTTGGACAAATCTGGTTATTCTTGTTCATTTGTAAACAGACAATTTAGTTTATCTATCAATTTTAATGTTATTGGAACCGGTTTGCTTAATGCTTATGACAATCTATATTTGTTAGAAACTGTTTCAAGTTATAATGAAAACCTGCATTTTAGTTCCAGAAGTACAAAGCGTAAATTAGATAAAGAAAATTAAGCCTCATTATGGCACAAACGCTTAGGTCACATCTCTAAAGCTAGAATTGAGCGATTAGTATCTGATGGGATTTTAGGATCTCTTGATTTTACAAACCTTGATGTTTGTATTGAGTGTATCAAGGGAAAACAAACCAAAAGTAAGAAATTAGGAGCCTACAGAACTTCAGACGTCTTAGAATTAATTCATACAGATGTCTGTCGACCATTCCCCACAGCTACTTGGAATGGTCAACAGTATTTCATTACGTTCATAGACGACTATTCGAGATATGGCTATATATTTCTAATTCATGAAAAATCACAGTCTTTGGATGTGTTCAAAATGTTTGAAGCCGAAGTTGAGTTACAACTCAACAAAAGGATTAAAAACGTCAGGTCTGATCGTAGTGGTGAATACTACGATAAATATGATGGTTCAGGTGAACAACGCCCAAGACCGTTTGCTAAATACCTAGAAGAATGTGGAATTGTCCCTCAATATACCATGCCAGGATCACCTAGCATGAATGGTGTATCTAAGAGACGAAACCAAACTCTTAAGGATATGGTGAGGAGTATGATTAGTTATTCTACTTTACCAGAATCACTCTGGGGTGAAGCACTCAAAACAACAGCTTATATCTTAAATCAAGTGCCAACTAAAGTGGCTGCTAAAACGCCATATGAGCTTTGGACGGATCGAAAGCCTAGTCTAAAGCATTTACATATTTAGGGATGTCCAGCTGAAGCGAGGCCTTATAGGCCTCATGAAAAGAAATTGGACTCCAAAACTATAAGCAACGGGGTTTAAGTTTTATGATTCTATTACACAATTAATTTTTTAGACGGGAATTGCAATATTGTTTTAGGATGTTGAGTTTGGGGAGAGAAATCCAGTGAGGACAATTGTCTTTGAAGAGGAAGAGAGATCCACTGTTGCTTTTGACAATGTACAGGTTTCAATACCTGTCATTAAGCAAGAAGTAAATTTGGATCCTCAATCATTAGACAATGTTGTTCAACCCCTCATTCAAAATGAGATAATTGTTCCTGAGAATCAAACTCAACAACCTCAAGAGCCTGTGCAATTAAGATGATCCACGGCAAAAAGGAGAAATGCAATTCCGGATGATTACATAGTATTTCTTTAGGAATATGGGGATGAAACTGGAGTGATGGAAGATGATCCAATCAATTTCCATCAAGCCACGCAAGGTTCCAACTCTCACAAATGGATTGAAGCCATGAATGAAGAGTACAAGTGGATGCAAGACAATAAAGTTTGGGAACTTATCGCATTACCTTCTAGTGCGAAGCCCATTGGTTGTAAATGGATATTTAAAACTAAAAGAGATTCAAATGGTAATGTGGAGAGATATAAAGCACGTCTTGTAGCTAAAAGCTTTACTCAAAAGGAAATAATTGACTATAAAGAGACTTTCTCTCCGGTTTCTACGAAAGACTCTTTTAGGACAATTATGGCACTTGTTGCACATTTTGACCTTGAGTTACATCAGATGGATGTTAAGACAGCATTCCTCAATGGTGACGTAGATGAAACAATTTATATGGTACAATCAGAAAATTTTGTGTCAGGAGATCCAAAGAATATGGTTTGTAAGCTAACCAAATCCATCTATGGGCTTAAACATCTAATATTCGGGGCCACACATGAAACAAATAAAATGTGTGTGCTATTATTTAGTTATCTAATAATTATGTGATCTATTTAATACTAATTAAATGGCTAAGGGTATAATTGTTGTGGGTTAAATGCATAGATACCAGAGTTTTAATTATCACTTTAATGAGGGGCTGAAGTGATAATAAACACATGATAACTGCTAAACGGTTTTTTTATTAAAACTGTCGATTACATTATTTTGAAAAGGAGGTTATGGTCCCCTATCTCTCTTAACTCTTAGTAATTCAAAAAATCCTCTCAACGAGAATTATTAATTAAGGAGAAGAGATTAGATTGGAAGACCATCACTTAAAATCAAGAAATCTTTGTGCAACAACGATGGATTCAGGTACGCTTTCGAAATTATAGTACTCAATAATTTTAATCTGGATTCTTATGAAGATTTAGGGAATAACATGACTATCTAAGCATTATGAGGCATGAGTGCTATGATTTGATTATGCTTTCCCTTTATTTTTTTGACACAATTTCTGCACGAAAGTTTCCATAGAAATTCCGAAGGTTTTCAATGACATATTTTGTGTGAAGAGATTCTAAATAACTAATTTTTTATGAATTTTCGAATTTGGAACAATGGTGATGGAAATTTTTCATTTTCAGCAGCAGGTCTAATTTTGCCGATTTTTATGACAATCCAAATGATGTCTGAAAATTATTTTGATTTTTCTTTTAATCTCATTATGTCTAGTTACTATATGCTTAATTTCATAATTTTTGGTTGAGTATAAAAATTATTAAAATCGGTATGTTGGGCTACTGCTGTAATAATTGTTCCTTGTTTGTTTGTTAATGCTTATTTGTTTAGTTGTTTATCGTTTGTTTGTGTTAAATTATTTGAATTAGCATTATTTGAGATAAAGAATAATTCTTTTATTTATTTATTTTTTTAAAAGTATATTTATAAAACTCAAACTCTTTCTTTCTCTCTACAATTAAAACTCTTTAACATAATAACCGTATAAAAGCAAAGAATTCTAGGCTTTTTTTATGCACGTTTGAAATTAATTTTGAGGTAATTATCCTCCTCTAGTACATGTTCTCTAATATATGTTTTTGATAATAAAAGCACACATTGTTCTCTTTATCATGAATGACTAGCTAGGTATGATGAGACATGACTGCTGTGATTTTATTATTATTTTTCCTTTATTATTGATTTCATTTCTGCACGGAGTTTTCATTAAATTAAATTATACATCATAAGGTTTTCAGTGATATATTACGTGCAAAGAGATTCCAAGTAATCAATTTTTTGTGAATTTTTGAAGTTGGAACAGTGGTGCTGGAAAATTCCAAATGATGTTTGCAAATTATGTTGATTTTTCTGTTTAATCTTCGTTATGTCTAATTACTGCATATTTAATTTCATAATTTTTCGTTGAGTACAAAAATTATTAAAAATCGTTATGTTGGGCCGCTACAGTTCTGGAAACTGCTTTCTAGAATTGCGATGGCTGATAATAAAATTATTTTAGATGTTAAAAGACTTTAGAAGGATCTATAAAAATTATATTCATATAATTTTATGAATTCTCAATGATTTTAAGTTTATTTGACTGATTTCATTGAGTGACCATTAAGTTATGAATTTTTGAAGTGCAAAACATGAACCTGAAAGTTCTTGGACAGGTTTGCTAGTCTCTTAATATAAATTCGTTTAAAATAGTTAAAAGTTCTAGGAATTTGATGTGTTGTTTCTTGATGTTTTTACTTTGTAAAATCAAGTGAACTAATTTTTATGAGTTCTATTAAATATTTTATGAATTTTCTAATTCAGCTATCTCTGTTTTTATCACTGCTAGACAATGTTGACATTTACATGTAAAAATTCTTTTTTCGTTATGTTTCTGACTTTTATTCATTTTTTTGAATTTTATATGAAATGTTACACCTGTTTATGGTTTCTTTTCTCTGAGTTTACAATTTTCAAACATATGGTTAGCTTGGTAAAAATGAGCTTGTATAGGATAGTCAGGTTTAGACTAACTTTGATGGTTTAGTGCTTATGACTAGGCTTGATTATGTTGGATTTATAACAAGGTCAGAATGGGTAATAATATTGATAAGAATGTGCCTTGATGTTTTAGAACGACAGTGAGCCGTGGTTGAGGTTATCATTCTTTTTATTGTTGAGGATTGAGGTAAGTAGATTCATGCATGGTACATGTATTTATTACTTTTGATTCAAGGTATGTATTATGTTAAAAGAAAAATATATGAAATTGATTTGTTTAGTCTTTTTCAATATTTTTAAAGTAAAATCATTCTTTGAAATTATTTACAACAAAACTTTATTTATTGAGAACTTGCTTTGTAAATTGTTTTAAAAATGAAGATTTTTATTAAATTGTTTTAAGTAATATATTTTGAAATAATTATGAATTATTTAAATGTAATTTATGGAAGTTTACAAGCGATTAAAAGTTCAAGGATGATTTTAAATGTTTTGACTGATTGTCCGTAGTGATGTTTTGTTATGTTATTTTATGGAAGGCTAGCCGGATTATGTGTACATATGATGTTAATGTTAATGAATCTCGTGGGGTATAGTACCCTGAATTATGTTATACGGCCGGCTCACCGGGTCTACAGGTGATGCTATGTGGCATGAGCTAATTACATTTTATGTGTTTAAAATGCTTTTGTTATGTTCAAAGGATTTAAATGGCTTTATTATGATGTGATTTATTTTTGCTAAATGATGATTTACAAGGATAATTTCTCTTATTGTTATGTATATCTAAGAAGTTTTATTAAATTATATTTTAATAGTTTTTAGTATTGTGCATGAACTTATTTATCGAGTTGACGGCTCATCCCTTATTACCACATTTTTTGCAGATAGACTTAGATCATGTGAGCTCAAGGTCATATGAGGGAGAATAAGAGCTCTGTTTCTTTTGGGGATTAATGTTATGTTGATAATCTAAGAACAATTTTAACTTCCTTTGGGATGATATTTATTGAGGATATGTTATTTTAGAATTTATTTATATTCTTTTATAGGTTTAGAACTTTTATTGTAACGCCGCAAATTTCCATAACATTAAATTATGGAAATTGGGCTTTCATTATGAATCATGTGTGGCCTATAACCCTTATTAGAAAGGGATATTAAATTATAAATAAGGGTTATTTATGAGATAATTTTGGAAAATAATTATTTTTCCAAATTCAATAGGGTTACTTATATCTCCCTATAAATTCATATTTTTCCTCTTCCATAACCCTAAATTCACGACGTTTCTTCTTCTTCTTTGCTGTTCATTACGCTCTTACCCAAAGACTAGGATTCAAGCCTTTGTTTAGAAGAGAATCAAAGCAATTGGTAAGTTTACTCCCCTTATTCCCCATAAGATTTCAAATCACTCTATCTAGGGTTTATACTGGCATGATTTTAGATTGTCATAGATCATAATGCATGATATTTAGAATGTGTTTAGGCTTTTTTTAGGGTTTTTTATTTATTATGAGTTTAGTTAATCAACCCTTGACGTATTAAGCACACAGGATAATTCTGGACAGCTTGAGTATCTCGAATTTAAACCTATATCTTCTGAACGATTTTTCTCATGAAATTTATATTTCTGGAAACTAGAAATGTAGGGATTCGTGAATAAATTTTATTTCATTAAATTCGACTTCGTTTTCAATTTTATATGTATTTTCGAAATAGACACCACTGCACTGGAAAACTGCGATTTCAGCAATGCGATCAGAATGAGAAATTTATTTGTACTATCAAATGAACTCTAACAATTATGAACTTGTATATGGAAGTTAATATATGTGTCTAGTATTCCCAGTTTTAATTCTATAAGTTTCTGATCAGTATTGTATTTTATAAAAATCTCAGAACCCATTCTGTTTGGTTAAGGTACTGTGAAAACAGTTTCGAATTTGTCTAGTAATAAATAGTTTTGAAAATGTTTTTGGTATCAGATCCTATTGCAAATGTTACATGAGGTACCCATGGATGTCCAGAATAGCCTTGTAGAATATTATGTCATTCTCAGTTTTCGATTAAGAGTTAAAATTCTGAGAATCAGACCTGCACATGTATAAATTAGAAAAACCAGGTTCTTAGAATAAGTTATTAATTGTCATACCTTGCATTTGTTTAAGGTGTTGGAGGTGATTGAGGCTCTTAGAAGCATAGAGGTGTGTTAATTCAAATTCTTTTGTCGAGGTAAGTAACTTCATTCCTAGTTACTGGATATGTATCAGTATTTTGATATTATTATTATAAGTATAAATATTTTTATACTACTTAGAAGATTAATGGATTTTCATAACAAAATTAGTTTATGAAAATGTTTTCAAACCTAAATTCTTTCAAACAAAGTATTTAACAAATGCTTTTTAAATATGCAAATTATTTTGTTACATGCCTACTTTTATGATTTTATTTATAAAATATTTTGCAAGCCTAAATTGTTGTTATGGACATTTATGAAATTGATATGAATATTTTTGTGCTTATGAATGTTTTTAATTATTTATGATTGTACAGGGGCCACCTCTTGGGACTATATAGGGGCCACCTCTTGAAGGCCAAAGCGTCGCAAAGTGCCACATATAGTGCAAAGTGCCACATATAAGTCATTATGTTTTGGCTCATTGTCCATAGTTATTGTAACGCCTAGTTTCATTTATTTATTTATTTTTCCTCTTTTGCCCTTATTAAATTGAATAGGATAGTTATTATTGAGTGTTTGTGTGTGAGTAAAATTTATCGGATTTTTTTAAATAAGTTCCATAAGTTATTAATTTTTTTAAATATTTATTAATTACCAAGTATTTAAGAGAAAGTCATCTTTTTAAGAAGCCGTCTTTTATTTTTACACCGTTACAAACCCTAGAAAGAAAAGAAGGAAATATAAGTCTTTGGAGAAGGAAAAGAAAGTTTTATCACTTCTTTTCTTAGTGTTTGCCTTAAGGTATTAAGTATTTCTTCGACTTATATAATTTATTTTTATGGAATTGTTTGCCTTTAATTACTTGTAGTATGATTTGGGTAATATGTGTGTGTTTGTAATGTTGTGATGATATGAATACTCTCTATTCCTTACTTGAAATCGTTTTCTTTATTTAGAATCACGTGAATATCTTACATATCATGGAACTAGACATCCTAGGCTTTCCATTGATAGGTTTTGTGTTGAAATTGTCTGAGTATGCAAATTGTTATGGGTTTTCGAAGTTGGGTCCGGTGCTGGAAAATTCCGATTTTCAGCAGCGGTTCTCAACTCTGGAAAATTTTCTATAAGGTTACACATCCTTTAAAATTATGCCGATTTTTTTACCAACAGATCTATGTCTCCTATGCTTGCATGTTTAATTTCGTAGTTTTATTCTTTATGGTTGAATTACTAAAAATCGTAACATATGGCTGCTGCAAATCTGGAAACTGTTTTCCAGAATTTCAGAAGCTGAAACTTGTAACAGTTGGGCTAGTTTATGAATATTACAGGCCATCTTAGGATTTTATAATGAAATTTCAATCTTTCCTCTGTCTTTAAAAACTGGAATCACGATTTTTGGGCATGTAAAATAAAAGATACGAATTTTTGGAATTTTCTGGACGGGTTAGATGTTCTCGGAAATAAAACGTTTTAAAATAGTTTCAGGAGTCCAAAAATTATGAATTTTAATTATATGCTTTTTGAATGTGTCTTCTGTAATTAGAAAAAAGAAGCATATTATTTCGAGTACCAAAGAATATTTTATGAATTTTCTTAATAGAAAAGGTCTGTTTTGGTCAGTGCTGGACAGTTTTTGTTACTTTGGTGAAAGGTCAATATTCTGACTCGATTTTGACTTGCGCTGATTTTTTGTGAAATATTGCAATGTTATGCATGTTCACAGTGCCTCTGTAAATTTTCATGGTTTTCCGACATGTGTATAGGTTATTAAAAATCAGCATGTGCAGGATACTCATAAGTATAGGATATGTTTAGAATATGTATAAGTATTAACGTAGTATTAGTGTCTATGATTTAAGGATGATTGGGATTATGTTTAAGGTTAGAGATGATATTGATAAGAATATTTTTATGATGATTATAGGACGAGGGTGAGCTCGTTGGTTATTCTTGAGGTATTGAATTGATTGCTACGGATCAAGGTAAGTAGATTCATGCATGATGTGCTTTATAATAAATGCAATTTATGTTACAAAAATTATGTTTAAATAGAAATTTTTACAAAACTGATTTCTAAAATATTTAAATGAATTTTGTAAAATAAAAACACTTTTAAATGAATTTATATAAAATTATTTTAAAATGAATTTTTCTTAAGAAATTAGTTTTCTTAAACAAAATGTTTTCTTAAAGAATTTCCTAAAAGAATTAAATGATCAAAGAAAGGTTCTTAAATGTTTTAGAAGACTTTAAATGCTATTTATGAAAGAATGTATGGTGGATTCAAAAATGTTTTGGCTCATAGTCCGTAGTAATGTATATGATGTTAATGTTATGATGTTATGAAATGTTATGGCCAGCTTGCTGGTATGATGATGATCTTGTGCACAAGAATGTTACGAACAATGTGGGGTATAGTACTCTGAATGAGGAACAATGCGGGGTACAACACCCTAAATGATGAATGATGAATGATGAATGATGAATGATGAATGATGATGACTACGAGGCATGAGCTACCAATGTTTACGCTTTAATGTTTTTGTATGAATCCACCCCTTATGCTAAATGAAGATGTTGTTATAAAATGTTTAACGATACATGACAAAGGTTTTCAAATATTGTGCATGGATTTGCTTATCGAGTTGACGGCTCACTCCTCGTCTCTAATATTTTGCAGATTGATTAGAAATATGGCTTGGGTGCTTAAATGGAGAATTTTTCTTAGTGGATCTTTGGAGTTGCTTTAAAGATTAAATTTGGCTAGACTTTTTATTTTGGATTAGAAACTTTATTTTGGAGACTTTATTTCAGATGTTTTATGTAAGGATTCAATTGGAGTATGAATAATAATTGTCTATCTTGAGATTTATTAAGAAGGATAAAAGATGTGAGGTTTACATTCCAATTTTACCCTTGTATTTTCTTGGGTAATTTTTGGGGTGTTACAGTTATTCTGATTTTTATTCTGATTCTGATCGTAATATACGATATATCTATCTGGACTAGTATTGGGTTTTGTTCTGAGTGTGAACACGATATTCTGATTCCGTTTCTGGTCGAGTTACCGGGACTATAGGTGACGCTATGTGACATGAGCTAACCTTTTATTTTCTGTATACGTGTTATATGATTTGCTTCGTAAGTAAATATGCTTTTGGATATTCTGAATTATTAAGAATTTATGTTATGTTATCGTGATATCTCTTTTATAAAATTTATGAATTTATGAAATACGTTTTACTAAAAAGAAGGCTTGCAAATCTTCGTTAACGAAAAAACCTAGTGTGTTAGGAATGATTTTACTTACCGAGTTGATGGCTCACCCATTGTCATTACTTTTTGCAGATTAAGTTCCATTTAAGAGGTGTGCGTAGCTTTGGAGTTAGTGATTTCCTTTCCATTTGCTATTTGAATAAGAAGAGGAATAGACTCATGTTTCTATTCAGTTTATTTCTATTATGAATTTGTAATTTAGAGTTTGAGACTTTTTTTATTGTTATGTTTTGGGAGAGATTATTTGTGTTAGACGTATGAATTTATGGATTTATTTGAATAAGAATTTGAGGTATTTCAGTTTGAAATTTATGAGTAAGGTTTACGATTTGTAAGTAACCTCCTTCTTCACGTGCTCCGCACGTGTTAGTTTTTGGATGTTACATTTATTGTTGGTTATTACTTTGAAAGTTTTAAAGATGAGAATTATGAAATGCAGTTTCACTTCAATTCTACCATAGTGCCTTGTTAATAGAATTGGGGTGTTACAGCTGCTATTCCAGAAACTACTTCCCAAAATTATGATGGGTGATGGTAAAATTACTTTAGGCTGTTAAGAGGCTTTAGAATGACCTATAAAAAAATTATATTCATATAATATTATGAATCCTCTATGATTTAAAGTTTATTTGACTAATTTTCATTGAGTTAGCATTAAGTTATAAATTGTTGAAATGCAAGACATAAACCTTAAAGTTTTTGGATAGGTTTGCTGGTCTCTTAATATAAATTTGTTTAAAATTATTTTACATTTTCAAAAATTCTAAAAAGTTGATATAGTGTTTGTTGATTTTTCTATTGTTGGAAAATCAAGTGATCTAATTATTATGAGTTTTATTAAATATTTTACAAATTTTCTAATTCAGCAGTCTCTGTTTTTATCACTGTTGGATAGTGTGGATATGTGCATGCAAAATTCCTTTTGCATTACATTTATGACTTTTGTTCATTTTTTTTGAATTTTTATATGAAATACTATACATGTTTATGGTTTTCTTCTTTGATTTTACAATTTGCCGACAAATGATTGGCTTGGTAAAAATCTGCTTGTATAGGATAGTTGAGTTTAGACTAGCTTTGATGGTCTAGGGCTTATGACTAGGCGTGATCATGTTGAATTTATATCAACGTCAGAATCAGTAAAAATATTGATAAGAATGTATCTTGATATTTTAGGACGAGAGTGAGCTCATGGTTGACAGGTTGGGGTTATCGTTCTTTTTTATTGTTGAGGATCAAGGTAAGTAGATTCATGTATGATACTTTGTTAATATGGTATGTATCATATTGAATGAGTAGTATATGAAACTGATTTGTTTAGTCTAATTCAATACTTTGTTAAGTAAAATCATTCCTTAAAATTATTTATAGCAAAACTTTATTTATTAAAAACTTGTTTTATAAATTGTCTTAAAAATGAAAACTTTTATTAAATTGTTTTAAGTCGAAAACTTTGAAATAGTTATCAATTATTTAAATGTAATTTAAGGAAGTTTACAAATTATTAAAAGTTCAAGGATGGTTATAAATGTTTTTGCTCAATCTCCGTAGTGATGTTATGTTATGTTATGGAAGGCTAGTTGAATTTTGTGTACATACGATGTTAATGCTAATAATTCTCGCGGGGTACAATACCCTGAATGATGTGATATGGCCGGTTCAGGTGTATAGGTGATACTATGTAGCACGAACTAATTATGTTTTATGTGTTTCAAATGCTATTGTTTTATTTAAAGGATTTAAATGAATTTATGTTTTTATTTATATTTGTTAAATGATGATTTACAAAGGTAATTTCTTTTATTATTATTATGTATATTTAAGAAATTCAAATAATTATATTTTGATAGTTTTTTGGTATTGTGCATGAATTTACTTACTGAGTTGAAGACTCACCCCTCATTATCACATTTTTGTAGACGGAGTTAGATGATGTATGAGCTTATGGTCTTAGGAGGAAGAATAAGAGCCCAATTTCTTTTAGGGATTAATGTTACGTTAATAATTTATGAGTATTTTAGCTTTCACTAGGATGACATTTATTTGAGGATATGTTATTTTATAACTTATTTTGTTTTGGTGTTTTAGAAATGAGATTGATGAAATGCAATTTCACTTCAATTTCATGATAGTATTTTATTAGTGGAATTGGGGTGTTATAACAATACAATTCAAATACAAAATAATTACATTAAGAAAGAGTCAAATTAAAAGATAAAGAAACTATTAAAATAATAAATCCAATATATTAAATATTAACTATTATGCCCCCTTTCTTATGGCCCTGTATTTCATATATTTACTTCTCTGTTGAAGATTCTGCTACTAAAAAAAAAAAGGCAACTTTTTGAACTGTTTCTAAGATGGAACAATGCCAAACAGTTCTGCTGTTGTCTCAATTGTGTAGGTTTTTTTTTTTTTTTGACAGTTCAATCGCTGTCTTAGTGTTATATCTCTCCTTGGATTCTCTTGCATGTTTATGGAATATTTTAGAAAAATAAATAGCTTTTTTTCGCAATTGAGAGTTCACATTTTAATAGAAAAGCCTAGAACAGGACCCTATTGCCAATAGTTATGGTCCGACAAACTTGTCAGTAAAGCAAAGAGTAGGATTTAAAGTTGTGCATGTCCAAATTATCGTGCCTTTGGGGAATTCACACCTTTTACCTTTTTAGCTAGCATTCACTTTTTCTTTCTACACTTGAATAACGCGGAATAGTTTCAACTAAAAGTTAACAAAGCATTGCTTAGGGAAGGAGATGAAAATTATCAAGAAACCACCTGGTAGGTTCCAAGATCGTTATAATCTCTGTACAAGACTACAGTAACTGAGATTTGAGTCAATAATTGTTTTCATTTGATCAAAATCTTTGAGATCAATTGAACTCTGATGGCTTCTGTTTCTGCTTCTTCTTCTTCTTCTTATCCATCCACCAGTTTGAGTTTGATGAAACCTCGAAACAGTAAGTATGATGTTTTTCTTAGTTTCAGAGGAGAGGACACCCGTGACAACTTTGCCAGCCATCTTTTTTCAGCTTTGTCTCAAAAAAGTATTGAAACTTTCATTGATGACCAACTTAACAGAGGAGATGAAATTTCAGAGTCACTTATGAATGCAATAGAAGCATCAGCCATTTCACTCATCATTTTCTCTGAAGGCTATGCCTCTTCAAGATGGTGTCTCGATGAACTTTTAAAGATCCTCGATTGCAGGAAAGAATATGCACAAATTGTGATACCAGTTTTTTATCGCGTTGATCCGTCAGATGTGAGAAACCAAACTGGGTCTTTTGGGGATTCATTTTCGAAGCTTGAAGAAAGATTTAAGGAGAATTCAGTGAAGCTGCAGACTTGGAGGAACGCTTTGAGAGAAGCGGCCAGTTTGTCTGGTTTTCATTCCCTCAACATTAGGTAAAAGGTTACTTTAATTTCTTAGTTAAAGTGTTTGTTGCATTTGCTGAGCTAAATATGCTGAATTATACTTAAAATTTTTTAGGCATCATAATATTTTTCGACTGACTGCGTTGTGGTATTGATCTTTGGTAGTTACATTTGGTGTGCTAAATTCTGAATCGTCTGAACAAATTCTAGTTTTGTGGACTTCCCGACTTTTAAACTCCTACAAAAGAAATTTGACAGAATTAATAAAAGCTCGAGAAGTTTATAAGTTTAATAAAATTAATGAGGTTCTGTCATATTTTAAGCAATTTCAATCTATCATTCATCACATACCATTAGAGGACGGGGGGAATTCCCTCACACACATATTCGGTGAAAATCCCTCCTATTTGAACTTACTACTATTTTATGTATTTGCCAGGCCTGAATCGAAACTTGTAAAGGAAGTTGTCAATCACATTTTGAAGAGACTGGCTACAGTTTTTCCGTGTGTTAACAATAACCAGTTGGTTGGAGTAGAATCTAGAGTGGAGGAAATTGAATCTCTATTAGGTGTTGAATGGGAAGATGTTTACACTTTAGGGATTTGGGGCATCGGTGGTATAGGCAAGACAACAATTGCTAAAGCTATTTTCGAAAAAATCTCTAGTGATTTTGAAGGTTCTTGTTTCCTTCAAAATGTTAGAGAAGAATCAGTAAGACCGGGAGGATTAGCTTGCTTGCAACTAAAACTTCTTTCAAAATTATTGCAGGATGACAATGTGATGCCTAATATTGCCCTGAGCTTTAGAAGGCTCAGCCGTCGGAAAATTCTAATTGTTTTTGATGATGTGTCGTGTTTCAACCAAATAGAATCCTTAATTGGAAGTCTTGATTGGTTTATGCCTGGGAGTAGGATAATAATAACCACAAGAGATAAACAAGTGCTTAGAAATTGGGGTGTGAAGAAAATATATGAGATGGAGGCATTAGAATATGATCATGCTCTTGAGCTATTTAGTCGACATGCCTTCAAACAAACCCATCCAGTTGTTGGTTATGAGGAACTTTCAAGCAAGGTAATGGAATATGCTCAAGGTGTTCCTTTAGCTCTTAAAGTTTTGGGTTGCTTTCTATTTGGAAGGGAAAAAGAAGTCTGGAAAAGTGCAATAAACAAATTGAAAAGTATTCTCCATCCAAGTATCCAAGAGATACTAAAAATAAGTTATGATGGTTTGGATGATAAAGAGAAAAATATTTTCCTAGATGTTGCTTGTTTCTTTAAAGGTGAGGATGTATATTCAGTAATGAAGTTCCTTGATGCAAGCGGATTCTACCCAGAAATAGGAATAAGTGTTCTTGTTGATAAGTCTCTTATTGTCATATCAAACAATGACAGGATAACAATGCATGATTTGCTACAAGAATTGGGTAGGGATATTGTCCTTCAAGAATCAGTTAATCCTGGAAACCGCAGTCGGTTCTGGCATCATGAGGATATATATGGAGTTCTTACATATAATATGGTAAGCATTTTGTTGGGATTATTATTTTGGAATAATATTGCATTGACAAATTTCTTATACAAATACTTATATAAGCTCGAAATGATGAGTTTTAGAATTAATAGAAGATTGACAGTGATTGAAAACACAAAAACTGGGAATAGGTGATGAGCAATAAAAATTGCCATGTCAACTTGCATGTAATCTTTTGTATTGAATTATAATTTCAAGTTGACATGGCAATGATAATTAATAATTTAGTATTACTTGAATTAGTTTGCAACTTAGAGTTTGCTTGCCCAACATTGACTACAAGCTTGAATTTTCTAAATTTGCTTTTAAATGTATGGTCTTTTATTGATGATCAGGGGACTGAAAAAATTGAGGGCATCTGCTTGGATATGTCTAAAGTGAAAGAGATTTGTCTAAATCCCGATACTTTCACAAAGATGTGTAGATTGAGATTTTTGAAATTTTATAGTTCAATAAATGGAGAGAACAAATGTCAAGTCTCTGATTTTCGAGCCCTTAGATTTGCCGAAGTGAGGTATCTTCATTGGCATGGATATCCATTTAAATCACTACCTTCAAATATTCATCCGGAGAAACTTGTTATACTTGAAATGCCTCACAGCAATATTGAACAGCTTTCTGAAAGTGTCCAGGTAGATATTTCTTAATAAATCTTGGCAATGTGTTAGGAATATTTGATTATCGTACATGCTAATGATATGTCTTGGCCTCTTTTTTGATTGAGCATGCAGCATCATGGTAAGTTAAACCAGATAATCATGGCTGCCTGCAATATTTTTACCAAAACTCCAAACCCCTCGTTGATTCAACATCTGAATAAGCTGGTTATCCTTAATCTAAGTGGTTGCTCAAAACTGAAGAGCCTTCCGGAGATCTCATCAGCTGGTAATATAGAAAAAATACTTTTAGATGGAACTGCAATTGAAGAACTGCCCTCATCCATCGGATGTCTATCTAGGCTTTTGGAATTAAACCTTGGAGATTGTAAAAATCTTAAGACTCTCCCAAGCAGCCTATGTAAGTTGAAATCTCTGGAAGAGATATGCTTAACAGGATCTGCAATTGAAGAGCTGCCTTCACCCATCGAGTGTCTCTCAGCGCTTTGCGTCTTAGACCTTGGAGATTGTAAAAGTCTCAAGAGTCTTAAACTACCTTTTGATGGCTTGTACAGTCTAACGTATCTATATCTAACTGATTGTGCCATCACAGAGTTACCTGAAAGCCTTGGCCTGTTGTCCTCACTTGAAGAATTGTATCTAGAGAGAAACAATTTTGAAAGAATACCAGAAAGCATCATACGACTTTCTAAGTTGTCAAGTCTCCTCGTAAGTTATTGTGAGAGGCTTCAATCCTTACCAAAGCTTCCATGCAATCTATACTGGTTGGATGCACAACATTGCACGACATTGGAATCATTATCAGGTTTATTCTCAAGTTATAAATGTGTCTTTTTTTACCTGAACGAAAATTTTAAATTGGATCGGAAGCTCAGAGGTATTGTCGAAGATGCTCTGCAAAATATTCAGCTAATGGCAACTGCACGTTGGAAAGAAATACGGGAAAAGGTGTGCCTTTAACTCTTTCCTTTTAATTTATACAATGTTTGCTAATTTTTTTCCCCCTCTCCTTGAAATTAAAGCCAACAATATAATTTTAAAAATTATGATTTTTGTGGTACAGATATCTTATCCAGCTCTTCAAGGCCATGTCGTTTTACCTGGGAATGAAATTCCAATGTGGTTTAGCTCTCAAGGTATGGGATCTTCTATAACCTTGAAGATGCAACCAGGTTGCTTCAGTAATAACAAAGTGTTCGGCTTTGTTTTCTGTGCTATTGTAGCATTTCGAGACCATCATGTCAGGGATTGGTCTTTTAAATTCTACTGTGAATTCAAAATCAAACTCAAAGATTGTGATCCGCATGTCATACAGAGATATCTGGGGCGAGTTAATTATGTAGAGCCTGATCACTTACTTTTGGGGTACTATTTCTTCAATCATCAGGATCTAAATGGTTGTTGGGAATACAATTGCGTTCCTGAGGCAGTCCAATTCTATTTTAAGAAAGTGTTGGGTTCTGAAACTGAAACTTTGGACTGTTGTGGGGTGAAAAAATGTGGGATCCATTTATTTCACGCCTCAGATTCTATGGATTCAATGGAAGATCCAAGCAAAGTTTTCAACCGAAAGGAAGTAGAGGAGCCACACCCCAAAAGACTGAAATATTTATAAAGGGGAGAGTGTTGAAGATAGCAGCCATGACAAGTCATCAGCTGAGCTATGTGACACATTGGCATGCCACCTAAGCTACACCTATTTACCAGCTGATGCAAATTCAATGAGGTGGCAAAACTGCTACACAGAGAAATACCAGCACATGGAATGAATGGATGAAGATTCTGGAAGCATCATATCATTGGCTAATAATTGTTGGATTATTTTGTTTTATCTGAATTTGTTATTTTTAGCTAGCTGTCACTTTTGTTTCCTTGTGTATAAATGGACGATGGTCTGTAAACAAACAAAATAATCAATTCAAGTTTTATTTTTCAAATACAAGTTTCTGGTCTCTTGTGCTCTGCTTGCTAAAGAAAGCAATTCCTAAGGAATTTAAGTTGGTATCAGAGCCATCTTCAAAGCTATGGCAAGCAGCAGCAGCACACAAGCAAACGACCAGATGGAAAACTTGAATCAAAATGAAAATCAAAACACTCCTCAAAGCATTGAACAAAACTCGAGTCACAACTCACCCTCACCCACTCAACACATTACCAGCAGCACATATGTGTTCACAACTCCCATTAAGCTAAATCAAAACAATTTCATGCTCTGGAGATCGCAAGTGATTTCTAGCATTAGAGCAAATGAACTTGAGGGGTTCATAGATGGTAGCCATGTCTGCCCTCCTAGAGTTTTCATAAACCTTGGACAAGATCAAACAATAATCACCACACCTAACCCAAATTACCAAGTCTGGAAAAAGCAGGACCACATTCTCCTAAGTTGGCTGTTATCTTCACTTAGTGAGGATGTACTGGGCACTGTGGTAGATTGTTCCACCTCCTTTGAGGTGTGGACAACTCTCTCCAATCAATTTGGTGCAAGATCTAGAGCTAGAATCCTACACCTCAGAACACAAATCCAGACCATCAAAAAGGGCTCACTAACCATTCATGAGTATTACTCTAGAATGAAGTCTATATTAAATACTCTTAGGGCTGCAGGGAGTAATATGAGTGATGATGACTTTATCATGTGTATATTTGCTGGTTTGGGATCAGAATATGATTCAGTAATTGCTAGCATAAATTCAATGCAGGAAAGTCCCTCACATTCTGAAGTCTATGGCATGCTTCTCAGCCAGGAAAACAGAACTGAACACAACCTAAGCTTAGGAACTATAGAAGCAAACTACACACAAATGAGAAATGGGAGAAGAAATTGAAACAACCAGAACAGGGCTGGAAATCAATATCAACCTGGCATAGTCTTCAGAACCCCTGGCAATGGTTCTGGTCATGGTCAAGGAAATCAGAACCCTCATGACAAAGGGAAGAGCAAAGCTGTAAGTGATGATGATGGTGCAAATCCTAAGGGGCCTTGTCAAATTTGTTGGAAAATGGGACACACGGCTGCTGATTGCTGGCACAGATTCAAAAAGAATTATGTGCCACAACCAAGCCAAATGAGGGAACCAAGAGGTGCATATGTGGCTGCAACTGATGGCCAAAGCAGTGGAGCCTGGTACTTGGACAGTGGTGCCACAAACCATGTGACAAATGCCCTTAGCAACATAAACACCAACTCTGAGTATCAAGGTAATGAAAAGCTAACTGTTGGAAATGGTGAAAAACTCCTGATTTCTCACATTGGTAACTCTATGCTTTCCACTTTAAATCCACATAAACACATCACCTTGAATGACATATTATTTGTGCCAAGCATCACTAAAAATCTCATTAGTATTTCCAGATTATTGCATGATAATGACATTGATATCGAATTTAAAAAATCTGTGTGTTTTATTAAGGACAAGAGGCAAGGGAAAATTCTTGTGAAAGGAGTGGCTAGAGAGGGGCTTTATGAACTGCTGTGCTTACCTACTCACCTGAGTGGGAACAAAACTCGTTATGCTGCTGTCTTATCTTCTTCCTTCATGCCTGAGTCAATAAATTACATCAGCAATCCAGTGTCTATGTTGTCATTTAATTTGAGTAGTGTCAAGTTAGCAAATGTTTGTGTTGAGTCCTCTGAAATTGATAGATCAAGCAATGATGCTTTAAAAGATATTGATCTCTGGCATCTCAGACTAGGGCACCCAAATGAGTCTGCTCTGAAAAGCACCATGTTGTCTTGTAATCAGTTTAAATTAAACAAGAATTCTGTTCCTTCATTTTGTTGTGCATGTCAGTATGGAAAACAATCTAAACAAAACTTTAAAAGCATAGAAACTAAAACCAGCAAGGCCTTAGAATTGATTCATGCTGACTTATGGGGACCAGCACCAATTCCCTCAAGTCATGGACATAGATATTACATATCTTTTGTGGATGACATGACAAGATACACCTGGCTGTTTCCCTTGACAACAAAATCCCAAGCTCTCAATACATTCATCACCTTTAAAAGCCAAATTGAAAACCAATTGAAATTGAGAATTAAAGCATTACAGACAGACATGGGAGGAGAATTTAAACCATTCAAGGCTTTTCTTGACAAAGAGGGCATAGCATTGAGACAATCATGTCCATATCTACATGAACAAAATGGCAAGGTTGAGAGAAAACACAGACATGTGGTAGAAACTGGACTCACATTGCTGGCACAAGCCAAAATGCCATTAAAATTATGGCAAGAAGCTTTCACTTATGCCACCTACATTATCAACAGATTAGCCTCACCTGTTATTGGAAATAAAACCCCCTTTGAATTGCTTTACCATTACAAACCAAATTACTCACAAATCAGAGTATTTGGATGTGAATGCTATCCATTTTTGAGGCCATATAACAAACACAAGCTTGATTTCCATACTGTCAAATGCACATTGCTAGGAATAAGCATAACTCACAAGGGATATGTTTGCATGCATCACTCAGGTAGAATATATATCTCTGCAAGTGTCAGATTCAATGAAAGCTCATTTCCTTTCTCTGATGACACCAAGTTCAGCAGACAAGAGTCCACAAGTCAAAATGATTTTATTACTCTCTTAGAAAAATTTCAGGTCGTGTCATTTTCTCTTGATACTCCTCAAAACACTCAGACAGCAGTTGATGAAGGCCACTCTCTGGAAACTCCTGAAGCTTCAGAACAATTCCAGAACCTTGACCAAGGTAAGACACATCAGAACTTGAGCAATGATATGATGTCAAATAATCAAATGTCCTCTCCCTATACAAATCACCAGCCTCAAGAAAATGACCAATCTACATCTCCTATCATAGTTCCAAACACAAAAGAAGCCATACCATCACATCCTATGGTAACAAGATCTAAGGCAAGGATCTTTAAACCAAAGATATACCAAGCTTCTACCCAACCACAGACTGCATTACCCTTCAACACCTCAGAAGCCTTAAAAGAACCAAACTGGAAAAAGGCAATGGAAGATGAATGCAATGCCTTGCTGAAAAATGAAATATGGACCTTGGTACCAAGTGACTCAAGTTGCAAGTTGATTGGAAATAAATGGGTGTACAGAGTTAAAGAGAATCCAGATGGAACCATAAACAAATATAAGGCCAGACTAGTGGTGAAGGGATTTTTGCAGATTCCAGGCATTGATTTTACAGAAACTTTCAGCCCTGTTGTTAAGGCTGCAACAATCAGAATCATTCTCACCTTGGCAGTAAACAATGATTGGAGTTTGAGGCAGGTAGACATAAATAATGTCTTCTTGAATGGTGAGCTGACAGAAATGGTTTACATGCCACAGCCTGAAGGTTTTGTGGACAAAAGTAAGCCTAATCACATATGCAGATTAAAGAAAGCATTGTATGGTTTGAGACAAGCTCCCAGGGCATGGTTTGATAAACTAAAGGGTGCTTTGAACTCTTGGGGATTTGAAAACTCAAAGTGTGATACCTCACTATTCTATAGAAGAATAAAATCTGAGATAGTTATACTGCTGATTTATGTTGACGACATCATCATTACAGGTAACAACAGTGGTAGTATTGAAGAGCTGGTCAGTAATTTAAATAGAGCATTTGCCTTAAAAGACTTGGGGGAGCTGAACTTCTTTCTGGGATTCAGGTGAACAGAAACCAAAATGCCATTCTGTTATCTCAAACCAAGTACATACAAGATCTGCTTGCCAGAACAGAGATGAGTGACTGTAAAGGAATTGAGTCACCTTTCAGTACTACAGAGAAACTAAAGAAAAATGAAGGAGAAAAGTTTTATGATCCCACATTGTATCGAAGTATTATAGGTAGCCTGCAGTATTCAATACTCACAAGACCTGAGCTTGCTTATTCAATGAACAAGCTTAGCCAATACATGTCTGATCCTAGGCAACCTCACTGGATAGCATGCAAAAGAGTGTTGAGCACTACTACAAAAATGACCTTTACTGACACTTAGTTTCTGACATTTTTTAAAAAGTATCAGTAATTGTATGCATATGCACCATTTTCCGCTTTTAACAAATAGGTATTACAAATTACTGATATCAGTGTGTCAGTAAATTAAGTATCAAAAACCACTGGCACTGAAGTATCAAAGGTTAAAAACAAAATTACTATGATTTGTAAATCTTCCAACTCGAACCAAAGACTTTTAAAATTTAAAATTTTTACATTTGAACCAAAGACCACAAGACCTACATATTCAAGATACGAGTATTTTTTAAAAGAATTAAAAACAAAAATATAATAGCAAAAGCAAAATCCCTAATCTCTTTCCCCCATTTCATCACCTTGTCAATCGAAAACAAAACAAATCACCATCACGCCGCCGACATACCCAAAATCTCTTCCGCCACAGTCGTCACTACTCTCGACTAGCCACTTCCGTCACTACTTTCGACTAGCCACTGCCGTCATCCCCGATGCACCAAAGTTTGTTCTCTATATTTTTGTCTCTTTTGCTGTCGTCATCTCCTGTCATATCTCGTGCACCAAAGTTGGAAACCCACTGTCGTGACTTATGATTTTTGACCATCACCGGTAACTAATCCACTGCGGTCATCACCAATAGGCCGTAACTACTTCCAGTTATCATCAATACTCAGCCGTTTGTCACCGGTAATAACTTCTCAGCCTCTGTCAGCCGCTGCCGTCATTGTCGCACTGCCTCAATCTCCATCGTCGCTGCTATACTGCCACAATCTCTGTTCAAGGTAAGCTTAAATGGATAAATAGAGCATGAAGAAAAGAGATAATGGACCTAAGTGTCCTGTGACCAGTAAGAGAGTTCAACGGGTATCCATGTCTTTTTTTTTTGTATAGAGAATTCTTTAAAATTGCTCTACTAAATGTCATGTACTTCTTATTGAAACTAACTGCTTCTACATATGATTTTATAACAAACTTTTAAGATCAATTAACATTGTGGCTTTAGGTTCCTTGAAGCCACAATTGATTTTAGATCTATTGATTTTATTTTAAATTTTGTTTTTATCACAAATGAGCAGCTGATTTTTTTTCTGGAATAGAAATTGCAAGAGAGTTGACAATACAAGGCAAACAACCTTTGTCAGATACCATACATCGAATCCTTTGGCCCCGAATAAATTGCTTATAATTATATGGGTGGTATGTTAAGACTTTTTGTTCTTTCTTCATTTAAATTGATCCATTTTATCTCTTTGCATATGAAAGAAAACAGAGATGTTGTTTCGTTGCTGAGAAAATAGCTCAGAGAAAGATATGTTTCTGGAATCTGTACATTACACTGGAAACTAAGCAGAGCAGTGCCCTTACCATTCGCTGTAATATAATTACTATTCTTCATGATTCAATTAACTAGAATGAGATTCTCATAAAGTTAAGTGGAGTGTTATGGATAGCAGTAAAATTAAACTGCTTTTTTCTTCTTTTTTTCTCCTCACTGGATGAGAAGTTGGTTAAGCCAACTCTACTGCATATAAAATTATTTGTGAAGAAATGAAATCTTCAGCCAGGATACTGCTAGGAGTATTAAGGAAACATCATTTTGGGCAGCAAAGAAATAATTAACTATGCGATTAGTTTAATAGTAATCATTGATTACCTTCAGAAATCAAACCTCATGTTTAAGTGGCTGGAAGAAGTATAATACACTTAATGCTTTTCTTTTCCCCTATGTAGCCGGAAGAGCATATCTCTATTTTTGATAAATATGATCATACCTCTAATTGCGTGCATTGGTATTATAATTTTGACTGAGGTTGCTGGTTTTGTCAACTTGTAGACCTGCTTCTTCTGCCAATTTGGGCACTCAGTGGTTTGTGCTGACTATCTTACACTTTGAAAGTGGTTTGTGCTGACCAGCTTACACTTTGAAAGGGGTTCATCATGGTATGTAGTTTTCTTGTTTGTTTAAATGATATGCCTTTACAATTATTAAAAATGAACACAACATCTCTGTTTTACTCGGCACATCAAATCTATGCATCATTCTCTCCGTTTGTTTATTCTTATGTACTGTTTGAAAAAGGCTTGCTCCCAGTCTTTAATTCATGTCATGAATCCTCCTTTTTGTTTGGCTATCACAGATGCCAGTGTAACAAATACTGAACAAGCTCAAATTATAATTTCAGGTTTTATTGGATAGAGTAGAGAAATTTATCCAGTCTGTTGCCGTATATGAAGATCAAATCTTTCAGAAGAGGACACGTATACAGCAGGTATGTTAGCCTCCTCCTGTTTCTGAGTCATTTTTCACTTTGTAATGGCATTGATTGTATTTACTGTATATAGTTGGATGAAAATAGAAATATGTGCATAAGTGCCCAATAAATAAGTTGTTTTTTTCTACTAAAGTACAAAAGATAGCTAAACCTGGAAATGTAATTCAAAATATGAGTTCCTGGGGAAATACACCAAGAAAGATGCATGATACCTTTCCATGTTACTTACCTGGCTTGAAAAAATGCCTTTAGTAATACTTCCCTGACTTTGCAGTAGGAATCACATGGCCAAGGCACACAATACATATCAGAAACATTTTTCTTTATAAGACCATGATTGAAGTTATAAGCTTATAAGGATCAATGTTTGTAATAGGCCTTTTGAAGTCATAACACATTGTTTATTCTGGTCATCATAGATTTTTTTTTTTTTTGGAGATGTTCTTTTAATTGTAAATTCTTGGAGTGCTTTTGGGGCTAGTGGACGTGTTCACCTTTTGTAAATCTTTTTCTGTAGCGTACAATCTTTTATTAACAACCCCCCGGGGGGACTGTGATTGAAGTCAAATCTACAAGAAGTCTTAACTGTTTATAGAGTGTGCATAGCAAGGTAATAAAGGACATGTTCTTCCAGGCATATGGTAACTATACAATTGAACACTTGATATATCCCTCCAAACTTATAAGTGCTATCAAAGGAAGAAAATTTAAGGGGTAGACTTTATTGTGTTTGCAACGTCAATGACAAAGCGATATCTAACATCGGCTTTAGCAAGGCGCTCCAGGGCTGTGTTCACATAGTCGGCCGGTATGGCCTCAATATTAGCTCTGATGTTGTGTTTATTTTAAGTCTTAATTTTTATTAGTTACTTCACTTATGAATTAGCTCGACTTATTAAAAAGCCACTAAGGCCCGTCTTATTGCTCATCACTCACTTACGATTTAAGAGAGGTTAATGACAGCAATCAAAAAAGTGGTAGCTAGATTCTTTTTAAAAAAATTTGTCTCTCTCTATATTAATTAACTAATGAACATTTAATGATTGGTACACTGCGTATTGTTGGAGAGATTATGTGAATAACCATGAGATGTACAAAACAATTATATGGATTAATTGCGAGGTTGTTATTAGTGGGGATATGTTACAATATTGTTGCTTGTACGTCATGAAAGAGCTCTTGCAACTTCATAATCAATGGGCTACATATGTTGCCAAGTTAATTATAGCCCAAAAACACAAGGTAATATATGAGTAATTTATGATGATTTTTTCATCCAAATATCCAAGATTTATTATTTGTTGTGTACTAATTGATATTATGTACTTGTAGGTGGGAAAAAAATGAAGGCACATATGGATATTTATTGACACTCTTGTGCTTCTTTTTGTCTGTTAATGTTTGTTGAAACTTAATTTAGTACTTTACTGTTTAGAACTTGTCAAAAGCTTAATTTGATACTTATGTTTTTCTTTTCCAAACAGTGGTGTAGTTGAATTACATTAATTTAAATGATGTATTTGGAATGTTTGTGAATTGTGTTGTGAGATTTGGTATATTTAATATATTTTGAGTTTTCTTTTGATTGTAGAAAAAAAATATAATTAAAATAAAAATATACTATTAACAAAAGTAGCATAACATCAATAAATACTGACACTAAATATTTTAAAATGACATTCATAATATTTTACGTTAATGAATCAGTGTGCTCTTGATACTGTAGTCACATTAATCATTGACATGTAAATAATATCATCAAACACTGATACCATCGTGTCATTATTTTAGTGATACTATTGTGACAAAAATTATTGACACAAAAATCACTTACACTAATTTTCAGTGTCAGTGTGTTCTGGCTGGAGCATTATTGACACAATTAACAAGTGTCAGGAAAAGTAATTACTGACACTAATTTAGTATCAGTAAAGCCCATTTTTCTAGTAGTGGAGGTATCTCAAAAGCACCATGAACATGTGTCGGAAATTCAAAAGATCAGAGTACTTTGATCTAATAGCTTATACGGATGAAGATTGGGCAAATGACTTGGATGACAGGAGATCTATCAGTGGTTATTGTGTATTCTTGGGTGGAAATCTCATTGCTTGGAGTTCAAGGAAGCAAGGCTTAGTTGCTAGATCTACGGCTGAATCAGAATACAGAGCAATGGCTCTTTGCACCACAGAACTCACATGGATTGGTTCTCTGCTAAGTGAGCTGAAAATAGAAATGCAAAGAACACCAACGATCCTAAGTGATAGCACAAGTGCAGCTGCAATAGCAACCAATCCTGTGTTTCACTCCAAAACTAAGCATTTCGAGATAGATCTACACTTTATCAGAGACATGGTAGCAAGAGGAGAGTTGGAAATCAGTTTTGTTGCAGGCAGAGACCAAATAGCTGATGTCCTAACCAAGCCATTACCTTACTATAAATTCAGCTGTTTCAGAAGCAAACTCAAGGTGTTTGACAAAACCTTGTGTTTGAGAGAGGGTGTTGAAGATAGCAGCCATGACAGGTCATCAGCTGAGCTATGTGACACATTGGCATGCCACCTAAGCTACACCTATTTACCAGCTGATGCAAATTCAATGAGGTGGCAAAACTGCTACACAGAGAAATACCAGCACATGGAATGAATGGATGAAGATTCTGGAAGCATCATATCATTGGCTAATGATTGCTGGATTATTTTGTTTTATCTGAATTTGTTATTTTTAGCTAGCTATCACTTTTGTTTCCTTGTGTATAAATGGACAATGGTCTGTAAACAAACAAAATAATCAATTCAAATTTTATTTTTCAAATACAAGTTTCTGGTCTCTTGTGCTCTGCTTGCTAAAGAAAGCAATTCCTAAGGAATTTAAGTGAGAGAACTGAGGTTGAAAATCGTGTCAAATTTTCTGTAAAGTTAAAAGGGGCTATGAATCCCAACAGTTATGCATGTAATAACATAATTTAACATTTGAAAATACGTTATATGCTGATTAATATTATTTAAATTATACATTTGTAGTTTCTTTTTCAGTTTCGAAAATTTATAAGAATAAAATTTGATTTGTTAAGTTTTGAGGGATGTATTGAACACAATTTCACACAAGTACAGGTTGCTTATTTATTATTTACATTGTTCTATCTGTTCGGACTTTGTCTAATATCTTAGTAAAAAATGTTTTGGCCTACTCTCTGTGCAATAGTTTTGGGGGAAAGTGCATTGACTATCATACCTGTTGAACCCGAAGATGACTCTTTTCACCTCAAAATTAACTGATTGCAGACTTGCGTTTTCCTGCATGTTATCTTGAGCTAGAGGCTTGACCTGTTGTTTGGTCAAAAATTTATTTGGATTATTGGAAACTTCTCAGTAAAGTCAGCTATTTTGATGATTCTAGAGCTCAAGTTCTGATTGAATCTAAGAGAGTATTTTGACGTGCTGTGCAGTTCGACACAGGAAATTGTGAAAGTGGAAGTCGAATTAGTGGTAAGCCGTAAAGCAATTTACGAGGCATGGGTTTACAAATGGATTGTAAACCATTCTTTTGGTGCCATGTCTCGTGATCTTTTCTGACTTTATTTTTTTTCCAGCACTTCCATTGAAATTAATTGACTTGCCTGGTTTGGATCAACATAACGAATTATAGACAAGTCAATGGTGAGTGTTAATGTTTCTAGGCCTTGATCCACTTCAAATTGATGTGGCGTTCTGCATGTTTTCGTGGTATGGCAGGTATATCACAAATTGCTATGGCCCTTGTGTAGGTTGGTGAATGTGCAGAGCATAGGCATCTGAAATTGCTTCTTCTCAAGCTCTTAGATTTGCCAAGGACCATGGGGGAGATGGTTAACTGACTTAAACTTTTTATGTATTGTCTTAAATTGCTTTTGCTGGTACCTTTTGGATTTGTAACCCAAGATAAAATTGGGAACTTACTTTGACGACAGGTACCGGGACCGTTGGTATAATAAGTAAAATAAATCAAGCTTTTACAGACCAAAAAGCTCTTGCTGCTGTGCAGGCTCTCCTATTAAATGAAGGTCCACCAAGAATATCACATAATATTTGTCTATGTACGTTCATAGTTTAACCTGTACGTGGTTCAAATTTCCTTCTTAATTATTAGAATATGTGAAACGTTTCAAAATTGAAGCTTGTGGGCGGTTGTGGCCTTACAAGTTGCTGCCTGCATTAGATGGGTCCAAGAATGAAGCTAAAAGCTGATGGTCGCGCAGCATATAGAGCGAGCTTTTGTCCCTTCCTAACATTTGGTTCATCTGGTGCGGAGGAAGAGTATGAGCTTCTTTAATGGATATTCTTGTGTTTGACTTGTGTTTTGATAGTATATTTAGATCCTTGCTTGTTTATGGGTTTGGCACAGCATGAGAAGTCTATTCATCAAATTCATAATACATGTAAGGAGACATTTCATAGTTTAAACATAGTTTGCTGGGTCATTTTCCTTTTTTTTAACCTTTCGAATTGGTATGAATGGTTCATCAGAACTGCTAAAGTTTTGCAAAAGTGCTTTCCCAGAAGTCCTCTGAACATCTCTTTGCTTTTATTAGGATGGAAAGACATCACCGAAAGAAGGTGAAGCCTCAATCTTCAAAGAAAGCAAAAGAGGCAGAGCAAGCAACAGTGAACAGTCTCTCAAAAAAAAAAGCAACAGTGAACAGGGTAAACATGCAGGACACGACGGCTCAATCTCAAGAAGTTCGTGGAAGAGCGTCAAGATAAAACGAGTAAATTTTGGTTATTACTATTACAGTATATTTCATTTCAAATTCTATCATAATCAAATGCTCCCAAGTCGCACCCCCTCATACAAATCACCGTATTAGCATGGAGGAGCGTTTTCTTCTTGTAGTCTTTGTCAGCATTTCTCTTTGGGTCTTTGTTTATTTCGGGATGCTTTACTGGCGTATGGTGTAGTCAGAAATTTGAGTAACATCTTGTGCTTGCTGCTTTTTCTTTTCTCTGTGTTAGATGTCTCTTCAACTAGCTTTTTGTGTTCTTCTTCGTCGCTCTCTCATAATCTTTTGTTCTCTGGCTTGGACATCAGTCTTTTATGTAAAATGTACATCTTCAATCTTCACAGATGAATTTCTATAAACTGATAGTATTGAAGCCTTTCTTTGATCGTCTTCTTCAGTTCATGACGAAGCTTTTCTTGATCATCTTCTGTTGATGATGATTACTTTATGCTGTGTTTAATAACATGAATATCTTAAGTGACTTGTTGCATGCTTGAATTTTTTCGGCTTTGAGCTTCGTGAGCTTTGAAGATGCTCTAATGCTTATTCCTTGCTCGAGTTCTTCGCATTCACCTCTGCTCCTATTGAGAAAAATAAACTTCACTTTCTATTTTAATACTGAAAACGATGTTCTCACCACAAAGAGAACATCATTAAGTACCGAACGGTGAGTTTCATAATAGTTAAACTACTAAAGTTTTTAATTTTTTACAAATTAGTCATTTACACTCCTGCATTAGTATTAAGCTAAAAGATAAGCGGACGAACTGGTATTAGAGCATGGTTTAATTAGTTAATTCTAATTAGAAGGTCTAATAGTTTATGAAGAAAATAGAATATTTAGATTTAGAACTTAGCACTTATCATAGTAAGAAGACGACTTTAGATAGATATTGTAACATAGATGGCAATTTTAGACACAATCAACATACAAAAATTTCTCCGTTAAATAGTTTAGTAGATTTGATAGTTAATTTAGGTAGAAATTTGAAATAAAAATTTGATAAGATTAATAAGAATTTTAAAATAGTCATAGATACTTTAAGAGAACATAGAGAAGTTCTAAAATATCCAGAAGAAAAATTAAATTTTATAAAAGATAAAAATATAGTAGAATTTGATAAAATCTCAAGATTAGAGGAAGGACAATTAAAATTAAAGCAATTACACAATACTAAGAGTTCAGAAGTAACGCATGCTTTAAAATTAGAAGATTGATAGGAAGATTTGAAAAAATTAAAATCAACACTGATATAGGAAGCCTTCAACTTATAAAAACTAAGAGCTATAGATATTATTATTAATCGATAAAGGCAAGCAGATAATTAGTGGTAGTAAATTGGAAGGTAATTATTTAAAAAGAATATTCAGTAAAAGAAAAAAAAGATGAGGATATTAAAATAGAAAGTCTTATGGATTTAGACGAGCAAATAAATTAGATCTAAACATAATATATTAAAAGAAAATTTTATTTAGCAAATCTTTACTATATTAACATTATAACGAAATATATGTGTCATGTACACATGAGGATCAAATGATAAAATTAGATTTGATAGATAAGCATTCTTATAATCAGATTAGTAATAATGACCTCCAATAGGCCCATTTAGGATTAGTTATAATAGGAGTAAAAGGATTACATAGAGAGAATGTAGGTGCAAAGCCTTAGTTTGTCTTTATGACAATCGATTTACAAATATAGAACAAGGACTTTTAGGAAGTATAGAACTAGACATGAATAATAAGGGAGGAAGTGTATGTTTTACCCTTGACTATTTAGTAAAAGCTAACACTTTTTACATGATTAAAGAAAAGGAATAAAAACTGGAGGCTGCCATATGAAAAGAAATGAAGATAATTTATTAATTTTGCACAGGATTTATAGGAAGATTTAATGAAAATAGCACAACTAAATACAAATTAGATAATAATAAGACAATAAACATTCTAGGAACTAAAAGAATTAAGGTTATTCGGGCAAAAAGTTTCTCAGCAGAAATTGATGCAGGACTAGATTGGAAATTAGATAAATTTATAGAAAAGCCAATGTTAGTACCAAAATATAATGTAATTTATATGGGAATTATAATTACCAAGTAGGCACAACCAGGAGTCAGGATGATGATCTACAAAAAATAGAAAGTACTTTAATGACTATAAAAGAAGAATTTATATGGAAAGAAATGAATTAAATTGTCAATTTTAGATATGATGAACTAATGATGTTAACGAGTCATGATCAGGCAGCAGAAGCTCTAGAAAGAGAATATAATACTTAATATATAGATGATATAATAGAAGGAAAGATAAAAGCCAATATGATATTTAAAACATAAGAATCCATCAAAATAGATGATGTTATGGAAGAAGCAAGTGACAGCATTACTAATCCACCCAAACATGCTAGAATCAATTTTAGCCAATCAGTACCAAGAGATACGACATGTAACCTAGGAGGTAGATATCCTATAACTTAAAGAAATTATAGCAGTAGTAATAATAAAGATTATAAAACTTATAGCAGATGACAACTTCTAGATGAGATTAGAACATTGCCAAAACCAAGTTATTCTGGTAGCATATCAAATTTAGTAGTGTGGGATCCACAAGTATGGCCAAAAGTCATAGATAGGTGGGAAACAAATGCAGTTAGAGCTTGACAAAACCGAACTCATAGTGATGATATGTGAGAACTTTTAGAGACTTTATTAAGAGAAACAATAGCAAATTGGTACAATACTTATAACAAAGATTTTGCTAAAAAAGTCTCTTAGACCAAAGTATTAGGAAATAACCCATATAATTTTACAAGCCTTATTAGAGAAATATGTATAGAAGTCGATCCCACTAGAGGCAACACCTCTATACAAGATATAACTTTAGGAGACCTCGACCAAATTCAATTTTCAAGTTGGAAATACCTTAGGGAATTCAGCAATAATTATGCATTAACGGCCAGCAAAAATGGTAAGTTATTTGATGAAAAAATAAGAGATAAATACTTTAGAAAGTTACTATAAATATTTTAGAAAGTTACCATGAATTTTAGAAAGAGAAATAGAAAACTATTGGAAGAGTAAAAAATTTAAGAAAGGTTTATAAATAGGACCAAGAATAGTATTCTCTTATAGTATGGTTAGAGAAAAAAATGTACAAGCCAATATTCAAAAGACTCTCAAAAAGTAGTCTTATGAGTTCTTTAAAAAGATTATTTATACTCCACAATAATATAGAGACCAAAAGTACGGAAAGAAAAAGTATAAAAAAATATTTTAAGCCCTATAATACGGTAATAAAAGAAAATTTCTTAGGAAAAGTCGAACATATAAGAAATGAAAAAAAGAGTGATAGATATGTTAAGAAGCCTAGCAAGAATAAATGTACTTGTTTCATTTATGGAGATCCAAAACATCTTATCAATGCTTGTCCCAACAAAAGAAATGACTATTTCGAGGAACGAGTAAATCTAATACATAACTTAGAAGATCATGTAATAAGTATAAGTAGTGATGATAGTGAAGCCTGTAGTATAATTAGCGATTATGAAATTTTAAAACTAACACATTTAAATTTAGAATCTAGTTCTGAACAATCTATCGATTCTTATGATAAAGATTATAGTTTTATGAATATAGATCTATAAGGATTACACCTAGAACAACTAGATGGAAAAATAGAATGTTAATATGGATTTGTACATAAAAAGGGATCTAATAATGTTAGATTCATATATGTAAACTTTTTCCCAATATAGAACTTAGATATAAATGGAAAAATTGTAAGATAGAAGTCTGCAAATTTTGTTTAATTAAAACCTATAAAAATTAGCCTGTAGAAATACAACAATCTAAGCAAACTATAGAAACCTAGAATTTAGAAATTAATCGAGAGATTAAAATTAGAAATAGAAAGATTAAAATTTCAGTTAGAAAACAATACTTTGATTTTAGACAGAAAATCTTTGAATTAGAACCGAACCAAAATAGGCCAAAGAATAAACAATTATTGAAACAAAGTAGGAAGATTTGGACGAATGTCTAGATTAACATTCTAAGATTAACATTCTAAGATTTGGACAAATGCCTTATTTAGTATTATTAGTAAGATTAAATTTAGAAATGGTAATACCATAGAATTATTAACCATGATAGATACAAGAAGTAGCAAGCCTCATATAGATATTAATTTAGTTTCAACAGATTATTTGCAAGCATTATCACAACCGATATTTACTGAACAAATGAATAGAGCTAAATTAAGGTATGATAAATGTATTAAAGATGCACAAATGAGTTTCTACACAGTAGAAAATGCATTCGATGAATATCATCCCTTACTGCAAGTATGGGGTTAGTTGAATAAATTACAAATATGAATTCATTCTAGGATTAAATTTTGTATGTAGTAGTAAAGGTGGTATATTAATCAATTGTAATTATGTTACATTTTTTAAGAGAGCAATTGTTTCCCGAACTGATTTTTATCTTTCTCATTTTTCATGACATCAACATGTTCACTCAGAGTTACATGCAGACTGTGGTGACATGATTTAGAAATAGAAATCTGCAATTATTTCATTTTTCAGTATGATCTAATAATAGAAACTGTAAACAACATGTAGATAATTTCTTAGGTGATTTAGAAAGACCATACATCAATAAAGAAATAGATTTTTATGATTTAGATTTAGAAGATTTTTGCAATCTTAATTTTATATTAAAAAATATAGATATACAGATAAAAAGAACTAGATTTTTTTAAAAAAATAAAAAACAGAATTTAGAAGAAATAATTTGATTAGCAGAAACTACACAAGTCTTAAGGGAAGATCCAATCAAATATTGGGATAGAAATAAATTTAAAGCTCATTTGGACATAAAAAAATTTACATATTAAAATAGCTAAAGGAGACTATAGTCCACAAGACATGGGAGAATTTAGTATTCAAATAGCAGAATTGTTAAAATTAGGAGTGATTAGGCATAGTAATAGTAGGCATAGAATTACAGCTGTAATACCTTAGGCAAACTCACATCTACAAAACACGAGAGAGATACTGGGTTTATAAGGAGTGATCCACATCTTAATTGGCAAGATGTGTTTTAGGACATATGGACGGCCCAGAAACAAAACTGTGAGGGTTTTGTTAAGGTCCAAAGCAGACAATATCTCGCCAGTTCTGGGTTGGGTCATGACGCAAATGTAACATCCCAATTCTACTAACAAGGTATTACGGTGAAATTAAAGGGAAACTACATTTCATCATTCTCACTTCTAAAACCTTCAAAATAATATCTAAACTATAAATGTTATAAACCTCCAAAAGAAAATAAATAATGAAATAACATATCCTTAAATAAGTATCATCCCAAAGGAAACTAAAATATTCGTAACTTATTAACGTAGCATTATTCCTTAAAAGAAACCAAGCTCTTATTCTTCCTTCTAAGACCATAAGCTCATATCATCTAACTCTATTTACAAAAATATTGTAATGAGGGGTGAGCCGTCAACTCGGTAAGTAAATTCATGTATAGTACTAAAAATTATTAAAATATAATTGATTGAATTTCTTAGATATACACAGTAATAAGGGAAATTACCTTTGTAAATCATCATTTAACACATATAAATCAAAACATCATAAAGTCATTTTAATCCTTTAAAAATAATAATAGCATTTTAAACACATAAAACGTAATTAGCTCATGTCACATTGTATCTCCTGTAGACTCGGTGATCCCTCCAGAATCCTTAACATTATCATCTTATGTGCACAAAATCTGGCTAGCTTTCCATAGCATAGCATAATATAACAAAACATAACATTATTATGGAAAATGAGCCAAAACATTTAAAATTATCCTTGAACTTTTAATCATTTATAAGCTTCTTTAAATTACATTTAAATAATTGATAATTATTTCAAAGTATTTGACTTAAAACAATTTAATAAAAGTCTTCATTTTAAAGACAATTTATAAAACATGTTTTTAATAAATAAAGTTTTGTTATAAATAATTTTAAAGAAATTATTTTACTTAACAAAATATTGTAAAAATCAGTTTTATATACTTTTCATTCGACATAGTACATACCTTAAATTAAAGTAATTTAATAGTGAAATACATGTCATATTCATGAATCTACTTACCTCGATACTCAGCAATAAAAAGAACAGTAACCTCAACCACAAGCTTATCCTCATCCTAAAACATCAAGACACATTATTATCAATATTATTACTCATTTTGGCCTCAACATAAATCCAACATAATCAAGCCTAATCATAAGCACTAAACCATCAAAGCTAGTCTAAACCTAGCCACCCTATATAAGCTGATTTTTACTAAGCTAATCATATGTCCGAAAATCATAACAATTAAGAAAAGAAACCATAAACATGTGTAGAAATTCATATGAAAATTCAAAAAAAAAAAAAGAATAAAAGTCAGAAACATAATGTGAAAAGAATTTTACATGCTCATATCCACATTGTCCAACCGTGATAAAAAAAGAGGTCGCTGAATGAGAAAATTTGTAAAATATTTAATAAAACTCATAAAAATTAGATCGATTGATTTTATAACAGTAGAAACATCAACAAACAATATATCAACTTTCTAGAATTTTTGAAGTTGTAAAGCTATTTTAAACGAACTTATATCAAGAGGCCAACAAACCTGTTTAGAAACTTTAAGGTTTGTATTTTGCACTTCAAAAATCCATAACTTAATGTCAACTCAACAAAAATTAATCAAATAAACTTTAAATGATACAGGACTCATAAGATTATATTATATTCATATAGGTCATTTTCAAACCTTTTAATAGACTAAAATAATTTTACCATTAGGCATTGCAATTCTGGAAAGCAGTCTCCAGAATTGCAGCAGCCCAACGTAACGATTTTTAATCATTTTTATACTGAACCAAAAATTATGAAATTACATATACAATAAGTAGACATGATAAGGACTTAAAAAAAATTCAAATTTTCAAAGATCATTTGGATAGTTAGAAAAATCGATGAAGTCAGACATGCTGCTAAAAATAAAAAATTTCCAGCACTACTTTTCCAACTTCAAAAATTCACAACAAATTGGTTACTTGGAATCTCTTTGCACAAAATACATCATTAAAAACTTAGGAATTCCACTTTAAATTTTATGGCAATTTCGTGCAGAAATTAAATAAAAAATAAAGGAAAAACAGTAATCAAATCATAGTACTCATGCCTCATAATGCGATGATCAAGAAAATAATGGATGCATTCGTCATCAAACACAAAAGATTGTATTAGAGAGCACGTATTAAGGAAGAATAAATACCTAAAATCTTCTTTCAAATGTGCATAAAAGAAAACCCTAGAATTCTTTGCTTTTATACGTTTATTTAGTTAAAGAATTTTAAATCATAAGGAGATAGAAAGAGTTTAAGTTTTATAAAAACACTTACTTTTATAAAAATACATTATATGATAAAGATGACAATCCCTTATAATTTATTTTAAAAAAACTAAATAGATAGGCATAATTAAATTCAAACAAACAAAGAACAAGTGTTACAACTTCTCCCCTCTTAAAAAAATTTCGTTCTCGAAATTTAATACGTTGCCTCAATTATAAAAAAGTTGAGGGCACTTTTCCCTTATCTCAACCTCTCCATTCCAAGTAGCCTCCTCTACAGTATACTAAACTTCACCAGTGAAATGACTCGAGCTCTTAAGACTTGCTTCTTCTTTTCAACAATCTCCACTGGTTATTCTTCGTAAGTCATATCATTCGAGATTTGGATAGGTTGGTAATCCAATACGTGAGAAGGATAAGCAATCTACTTCTTCAACATTGACACAAGAAACACATCGTGAAGCTTTGATAGGCTTGGGGCAAGGCTACTCGATAAGCAACTGTTCCAATCCTCTCAAGAATTTCAAAAGGCCCAATAAACCGTGGGTTAAGTTTGCCCTTCTTCCCAAATCAAAAAACACTTTTCCAAGATGAGAACTTTAGGAAGAGATGGTCTCCAATATGAAACTCTAGACCCCATATGCATTGATCATCATAACTTTTATGTCTGCTTTGAACTGCACGGAGATACTCTTTTATCAACTTAATCTTATCTGTAGTAATCTGAACCAACTCTGGCCTTAACAACTTCCTCTCGTCAACCTCATCCTAATAGATAGGCGATCTACACTTCCTTTTATAAAGAGTTTCAAAGGGTGTCGTGCCAATGCTAAAGTGAAAGCTGTTATTATAAGCAAACTCCATCAAAGGCAAGTGATCTCCCCATCTACCTCCCAAATCCAGCACACAAGCTTGCAACATGACCTCTAAAGTTTGGATAGTTCTTTTTGACTAACCATCCGTCAGAGGATGAAATTTAGAGTGAATCATAGATCTCTATATGAAACAATAGACACTAGCACTCCATGCAATCTCATTATCTCTTCAATAAAGAGCTATGTCAACTGCCAAAGTTTGCTAGTACTTTTGACTAGTAAGAAGTGAGCTGACTTAGTCAATTGATCAATGGTAACCCAAATAGAATCACAACCCTTTCTAGAGCGAGGCAATCCACTCACAAAATCTCTTGTAATATGCTCCCACGTCCATTCTGGAATAGAAAGTGATTGAAGAGTCCCTACAGGTCTTTGGTGCTCAGTCTTCACCTACTGACACACCAAACATTTTGATACATAGGCAGCAATATCATTTTTCATATTCCTCCATCAGAAATTTTACTTCAAGTCTCAATATATCTTAGTGCTTCCTGGATGTGCACTAAAAGTTGAGCCATGAGCCTCTTTCATTATCTCCTTCTTCAACTTCTCATTAGTAGGTACACAAAGTCATTGTCGCAACTATAAAACACCATCATCAGCTACTCTAAAATTAGAATGACCACTTTTTACTTCCTCAACGACCTTCATGAGTTTAAGATCTTCTTTTGTACTGTCTTGATTATGTCTATCAAGGTAGGCTGAACACTTAAGTGATATTAAACATTTGTCTTACCACGTGCAACCACTTTAATTCCCATCTTTCTGGGGTCCTCCTTGAGTAGTGATCATATATGCCAACCCACCAGATGATTTCCTACTTGGAGCATCGGCCACTGAATTCGCCTTACCAGAATGGTAATTGATTGAACAATCATAATCCTTCACCAGCTCCAACAATCTTCCTTGCCTCAAATTTAGCTCCTTCTAGGTGAATAAATACTTCAAACTCTTATGATATGTATAGAGCTCATTAAGGTAAGGCAAAAACCAAACCAAAATTGAAAAATTCGGTTCGGTTTGGTTTTTTCTATCTCGGTTCCTTTTTTTTAAGCTAAAGACCCGATTATACAAATACCGAACCGAGCGGTTCTTGGATCAAAAATTAAAAAACCCTAACCGAACAAAAACATATCATTTAGATCCTTGTACTTTAAGAAATTATAATATGGCCCAATTTTAAGAAATATTTGTATATAGAAATTCTATTATAACCTAATATTTTCCGCAAACTTTTTAAAAAGGTCCTTGACCGAAAGTCGACAAGACAAGATATCCTTTTAATCACTATGTTTTGGTTAATTTTATTATAGCGCAAGAACTTATTTTATTTTATTTATGTTTTGAGTCAAAAAATTTTTTATATTAAAAACAATGATGAGGATTCTGAAAACTCTTCATTTTAGTCTAAAATCCTTGCAATTATTATTAATTTTTTTGCAAATGCAAATTTGTAAATTATTTTATTTTTGTTGATTATACATTGATTATAGTAGGCTTTGTGTATAAATTAGGATGAACTGAAAAATCGATTTGTTAATCCAAACTATCAAGCGAACCGTTCTCGAAAAATCGAAACCGAATCGAAAAACAGATATCGAACCAAAACCAAACTAAACCGAACTATTGGTTCCGGTTTGGATTTTATTTTCCTTAAAAACCAAATGGATTTTTTTGAATTTAAGACCCGAACCAAATTGAAACCAAACGTTTATCCTGAAACCGAACCAATGCCCACCCCTAGATCTCATAAGTCTCACTATAAAGATAGTGTCTCTAGAACTTTAAGGCAAAAACTACAACTTCATGGGTTAGATAATTTTGCTCGAAATTCTTTAATTGTCATGAAGCATAAGCAACCACTTTACCATGTCGCATCAGCACATATCTTTATAAGCATCGCTGTAAATAATATATCTTCCACCATTAGTGGAATAGTCAAAACAGGTGCAAAGACTAACCTGTTCTTCAACTCTTGAAAACTCTTCTCGTAGTCCTAATTCCATTAAAACTTCATGTTCTTCCTAGTCAACTTGGTCAAAGGAACTGCAAGGTTGGAGAATCTATTTATGAATCTCTGATAGTATCTAGCAAAGCCTAAGAAACTCCTAATATCAGTAACGTTAGTCGGTTTTGGCCATTTCACCACGGCCTCAACCTTAGCTGGATTAACCGATATACCATCCTTAGAAGCTGCATGCCTAAAAAAACCACACGATCTAGCCATAATTCACACTTCTAAAACTTCGCATAAAGCTTCTTCTCTCGAAGTGTTTGAAGAACCACCCTCAAATGCTCCTCATGCTCCTATATAGTCTTAGAGTACACCAAAATGTCATTAATAAACATGACAATAAATGGAACACTCTATTCGTCAAGTCCATAAAGACTGCAGGAGCGTTAGCTAACCCAAAAGGCATAACTAGAAACTCATAATGCCCGTACCGAGTACAAAAATCAATCTTAGTTACATCATCATTCTTTACCTTAAGTTGATGGTATCCAGATCATAAATCGATCTTGGAGAATACTGATGCACCATGCAATTGATCAAATATATCATTGATACGGGAGAGGGGGTATCTATTTTTAATGGTAACCAAGTTCAAATGCCTATAATCAATGTACAACCGCATAGCCCCATCTTTCTTCTTCACAAACAATATTGGAGCACTCCAAGGAGACACACTAGGGCGAATAAAACTCTTATCAAGAAGTTCCTGTAGTTGGACCTTCAACTCTTTTAGTTCAATTGGTGCTATTTGATAGAGTGCTATTCGATAGTTTTGCCTTGAAATCAAAACTCATTCTCCCTAGCCTGATATGTTGCCAACTAATTCATCCTTCAAATAACATCAAAATCTTACATCGGAATTGGTGATAGATCAACAATGAATTCTCTATCACCAAAACTTTTTGGGCAAGACTTATAAATCCATTCACTACCATACTATCACCCATGGTAGTTATAATAGACAAATAACACTCAAGTGACTCAGTATTTCTATCTGTATGACAAACAAAAGCATATGATATAAAAGATTATGCTACACCAGAATAAAATAACACTCTAGCATCTTTAGAAAATAAGGATAAAGGCTTATCGCAACACCATTAAATGCCTTAGCATCCTGTTTTGTCATAAAAAATACACGACCTTGAACTTTGGGCTTCTTTTTCTGACTATTATCATCTTGGGAACTAATATCATCATTACGCTTCTTAGGACAATCATTGATTTTATATCCCATTTGCCCATATTGAAAACACGCACTCATGAACATAAGGCATTCACCTCGATGCATCATTCATTTAGTATTTTTATTTTTGATCAACTAGGGCTCAATTAAGAGCTAAAAAACAACCGAACGCGGAGTCGTAACCCTGTAAGAATCATACAAAAGAATGGATGAAACCCCCAGTGGGGGACTAGGTTACACCATAAGCCCAAGAGGCAAAGAACAAGCAAGGTTCGCCATAAAATCAGCAGCCAAGTTTGCCTCTCTGTACACATGAGAAATAGAAACCTGCCAATCCTTTTTCTGGAGGTACTCTTTGATGGCAAAAATGAGGGACGCATATTCATTAGTAGTCTCCACCTGGTTAGCCAACATTTGAGTTGCACATAAGCTATCAGTTTCCACATGCAGCCACCGAATGCCAAAATTCCAAGCCAGGATAAGCCCCTGATAAATGCCTCTAAGCTCAGCCATTGTAACAGAACAGGAACCAAGCATCAACCCAAAACCAGTCAACCAACGACCCGAATAATCGCGAATCAAGCCACCAGCAGTAGAAACACCATTGGCCTTATGAGCCCTATCAGTATTCAAAGTACACCAAGGCCAATCGGGAGGGTGCCACTGAATCCACTTCTCAATCTTTAACCTTCTTGTGACCAAACAATGGTTGTGAATCTTGCTCATCTCCTCAGTATGCAGGGAAACATCCACTAATAAAGCCGTAGGATCCATAAAAGCCTTGTTAAAAACAAATTGGTTCCGCCAGAACCAAATCCTCCAAACTCCAATACCAAAGAAAACCGACCAGTTGGAGATATTTTGACTTCTACTCACGTCATCCACATTCCCACATAACCAAGTTGAGAGATTGGAGTTAAAGAAAGATTGCCGCTTCTCCAAAGGGACAGTTTTGAGCCAAAAAGTCCTGGCGGCCATACAATCACGGAGAACATGGAGAGTATCCTTGACTGAAGCTCCACAACGATCACAAGCCTCTGAAATGGGAATATGACGCCGAGCCAATTCAGTTTTGGTCTTCAAACGGTCCTGTAAAGCTAGCCAAAGAAAGATACGCACACTTTGGAGACCTTTCCACCTCCAAACAGACCTCCAGCGGTAATCCTCAATAACCAAACTTGATCCAGCGAGCATTAAATAAGCCGATTTAGTAGTGAACAACCCCGTACTAGAGTGAGCCCAAAAATAGTTGTCCGTACCATGCATGGGGGAAGGAGGAAGCACAGCCGCAATCTGAAGAATGATGTTAGTGGGAAGTAAATGCTCGAATTGATCCCACCACCAAGAACCATCATTCTTTATAAAAATCGACACCTTACAATCAAGGATATTAACAGGAATAGTATCCATGGCATAGGCTGTCAACGGCATATCATTCGTAACCCAAAGGTCCCACCAAAATCGAACAAACTCACCATTGCCTAAACACCACCTTCGGCTAGCAAGAACTTCACTCCAAACTGTGCCAATAGACTTCCAAAGATGATAACCATAGCGAGTGTGCAAAGTTTCGGGAAGGGTGTCATTAGCAACCCCATACTTTGTTCTCAAGACTGTAACCCAAAGACTCTCGGGAGAGGAAATAAAACCCCAAGCCAGTTTCATATGCAACGCCTTATTCATCATAGATAACGATTTAAAACCAAGGCCACCAATAGATTTGTGCTTGCAAACATTCCGCCAACTCACCATACTGAGCATCTGCTGCGGAGAGACACCACTCCAAATAAAGCCTCTACAAGCTTTGTCAATTCTATCACGCACTCCACTGGGGAGCTTAACTGTTTGCATCACATAGATGGGGATAGCTTGAAGGACTGATTGAGCCAAAGTAATACGGCCTGCCAGAGATAAGTGAGAAGCCGTCCATCCCGAAAGCCTTCTCTCAACCTTTTCAATAATCTCCTGATACATACCACTGGAAACTCTAGAGTGATGCAGAGGAACTCCCAGATACTTTCCATGGTCGTTAGAAACTGAATACCCAAGCATCCCCGAAATAGCACTAGCCTCGCGATCACCTACATTCTTGGAGAAGTGTATTAATGTTTTGGACGTATTAACCTTCGAACTAGAACTGTAACAGAAGGAGTCCAACACAGACGAAATAACACTAGCCTGCTCAGCAGAGGCTTCAGCAAACAAAAGAAGATCGTCAGCAAAAAAGAGGTGGGACAAAGGGACCCCATTTCGCGATAGAGTGATAGGACGCCATTTCCTCGCGGCAACAGCATTAAGGATCCCATGACTAAGTCTTTCAATACAAAGCACAAAGAGATAAGGGGATAAAGGCTCTCCCTGACGGACCCCTCTAGAAGGTTTAAAAGACTCTGTATTCTCCTCATTCCAGAGAACCCGCATAGAGGCAGATGTTATACAAGCCATAATCACTTGAATAAGGTCCGGCGGAATATGAGCTTCACAAAGAGTTTCATTGATAAAATCCCAACAAAGTCTATCATAGGCCTTCTCCAAGTCAACCTTTATGGCCATAAACCCTCTATTGCCAGACTTTCTACGCATAGAGTGCACTACCTCTTGAGCTATCACTATGTTTTCAGTAATTTGCCTTCCTGGAACAAAACTGGTTTGATGAGAACCAATCAACTGAGGTAAAATCGTCTGGAGTCTATTAGCAATGACTTTCGTAATGGTTTTGTAAGCCACATTGCACAGGGAAATAGGGCGATGCATCTTCAAAGAAGTAGAGTTCTCAACCTTCGGAATAAGGACCAAAAGAGTGGAATTCAACTCACCAATAATACACTTATGCTTGAAGACATCCTGAACTAGCTTACAGAATGAGGGACCAACCGTAGCCCATTGAGAGTGATAAAAAATGGCGTGGAAACCATCGGGACCGGGGGCTTTCAGAGGATGCATGCCAAAGACAGTGTTTTTTATCTCCTCGTCTTCAACTGGATTCCGAAGCATTAAAAGTAAGGCATCCTCAATAACAGGGAAGCAACTCGGATGAGGGTACGGCCAAAAATCCCGATGCTCGCAATTGTAGAGTGATGAGAAGTACTGAATAGCATATTCCTTAATATTCTCCTTTTCATAGATCCAACCTCCCGAGTCATCTTGAACAACAGCAATGTTATTACGACGCCTTCTGGACGCAGTTTTTTTATGAAAATATGTGGTATTGCGGTCCCCAAGACACAACCAGTCTTGGCGAGATTTTTGAAGCCAAATAATTTCCTCCTGACTCAAAACCTCCTCCAGCTCAGCTCTAAGTTGTTTTTCAAGATCAATCAGCCCGTGGGAATAGTAATCCTCTAAGGCTCGTTGAATACCTCCCAACCTAGCCAACAGCCTTTTCTTCCTCCAGAAAATATTTCCAAACACGAGCCTATTCCACTCCAAGGCACTGAGCGTGAAGCTTTTAGTAGCATCATTGTAAGTAAGCTCCTTATTCCAAGCTTCCTTAACAAACTGACTAAACTTATTATCCGTAAGCCACGCAGCTTGAAAACGAAAAGGACGGTCATGGGTGATGTTAGAAGCACGAGTCTCACACATAACCAGAATGGGACGATGGTCCGAAGATAATTTTGGTAAATGAAGGACAGTGTAATCTGCAAAACGCTGAACCCAATCATTATTACAAATAACTTTATCCAAGCGTTTGAAGAGAGTACCTCTTGACCACGTGAACCGCGGCCCATGGAAGTGCAGATCATGCATTCCCCGAGAGTGGAACCAAGCTTGAAACAGCCTACAAGCTCCCAACCCAGTCGGAGAACCCCCTTTCTTTTCAGAGTCATACAAAATGGTATTGAAATCTCCCCCCAAAAGCCAGGGGCCTTGAACCGACGAGGCCAATAGCTCCAAAGCGCTCCAAAGGGATTTTCGGATACTAATGATGGGGCTGCCGTAAATAGCAGTAATCCAAGAAACCAACTAGTTATTCTGTGAAACCCGTAGGTGAATAAATTGAGTATGATTCCGAATAATCTCTACATCGAAGATATCCTTCCACAAGATCCAAATACCACCTAAAAAACCTTCGGCCTCCACACGATGAGACTTATCGAACCCACTTTTTTTAATAAAAGCATCAGCTTTTAGGCCACTAATTCGAGGTTCCAACAAGACAATCATAGAGGGCTGATAATTCTTCACCATCATAGAAAAGGTACGGCGAAATAAAGGTGACGCGGCACCCTGGGTATTCCAAAACATGATTTGTCTACACATAAAAGATAAATTTAAGGGAGAAAGGTCTTCACTGAGACAACCCCACTAACTCAGCTCCTATATCCATGGCCGACTCAGCTACAACCGAATCATCCTCATAAAAAACAGACGCCTCTTTTCTATTTGCACTATGAAAGCTTTGATCCCCATCCAACTCCCTGCAATGGTTTTCGCCCTAAAAAACAAAGTTATCAGGCGGGTCCCCATCTAGATAATTATCATGCCCCTCCGCTAGGGAAATATCTCGGGTAGTTCTAGATGAGGAAGGGGCTTTATCTAGATTAGGAGGCTTAGGAATTTTAGGAAAAGACACAGCACTATGATGAAGGGGGTTTAAGGATGTGGGGACGTGCATGGGATTTCTGGAGCTAGAAATAACATGCATGTCTTGCATGGGAGATTGGTTGGCATGCAGATCATGTGGGAAAGTAATGTTGTGGTCATTAAAATTTTCATGCATGCCATGCATAAGAGTAGGGACACCGTTGGGGTTGGCACTCAGGTTTCCAGTTTGAGCAAGCATGCCTTGCATGGCAATGGGGCTATTATTAGGGCTGGACGTAGGGATAGAGCTTCTGGACCGAATCTGGATATTGGTGTTGATTTTTCCTTCATTAGAAATGGGATTTTCTAGAAACAATGGTGAAGAGTCCAATCGGGTGGGGATTTTCCTATAAGGATGGCTATGGTTTTTCTTTTTGGGATGTTTAGTTCGAAACGCCAATGACGTCGAAGCGGGCATGACTTCATCATGGTTAGGGCTTACTGCTTTTGCCGTGGAATCAGGGATAGACTCCTCCTCGTTGACAAAATCTAGGATTCCAAAACGAGAATCCTTAAAAATAGGGCGTTGGTGCCCTGTTACCATTTTTTTGGGATACCTTTTGCATTGAGCTTCCTAGCCCGAGGTTTTCGAACCACCACCATCCACGACCCAAATTTCGTCTCACTCCAACCAGCCAACTCCGTCTCAACAGCTGCCTGTGTTTCCGCTACCATGTGAGGGACTGGAAGTACTTGCTTAGGAAGAACAACTTTAGCACTATCCGGACAAGCATCTTTGTAATGACCTACCTTACCATAGTCAAAGCAGATTGTAGGTAAATACTCATACTCCACCCGTTGAATTCTACCCTCAAAGTTTAATTGAGAAATTAATGGTTTAGTAAGATCAATCTCAACCGCAATCCGAGCGAACTTCCCTCGTTATGCTTCCACCGTCTTATGATCGATCTTTACCACAGGGCCAACAATTTCTCCCAAGCGTCTAATGATGTTCTTATGATAGAAGTGTATATTCATCTCCGCAAGACGGATCCAGGCCACTATCTTCTCAATCTTATTAGATGCAACATCAAAAGATGGTGACCATTGCTGGACGATTAAATATTGACCGATGACTGTCCACGGACCCTTCGTAAGAGCGTACTCCACGTCTCTCTCATTAGAAAACCGGACCAAATAATAATCCTGAGCAAGATCCACCACAGTAAAACCCTTAGTGGCACTCCAGATCGACTTCAAACGAGTCAACAACACGCGATACCCCAAGTTCCGCCCTAAAATCTTAACCACCACGGAGTGTTCCCATGGATGCGCCAGCCGTTCATGAACTCTATTAGAAAAAGCAATAAAAGGCATAGGTTCCTCATCCCGAAAGATAACATCATCCTCCTCCAAATCCCAATCCTCTGTCTTACCAAATAGCACATTCTCAGACCTCGCTTGCATCTTCATCACAATATCTGCAAAAGATGGAGGCAAGGGGTTATCCCCATCCTCCCCTTGTTCCCAGAATTCTGTCTTCTTAGTTGAACGGTCGACTGCCGACGTAATTGGAATGTCCATGCTTTTCGGAGCGCTTTCCATGATCATTTCATCATTCATTTAGTATGGTATGGAGGAATATTCCTATGAAAAGAAGCTTCATCACCTTTTTGTGAAGACTTTCAGTGCCACTTGTACTCTTCTGGTTATTATTAGAGCCTTTCCCTTGTGATCCTCCTTGTCGTCTATGCTTCTTTCATTGCTCCTTTTTTTTCATGATTCATAAACACGAATCTACCTAAAAAGAGCCATATCCATCAAATCAGCAAAATTTGTCATCCTCAAGGGTTCCAAAGGATCTCTAGTAGACAAATTTAATCTATCAAGAAAGCGCCTATATCTGTTCTCCTCAGTATCAACCAGTGTTGGAGCAAATTGAGATAAGGCATTGAAGGTGTCCTCATACACTGCTACAGACTTATTACCCTGAATCAAATCCAAAAACTCCTTGCCCATCTTCTCGGTGACACTTCAAGGAAAGTATTTCTCTTAGAAGGCATCCACAAACATCTTCCAAGTAATTGGTCCATCACCTAAGCCATTCCTCAACAATCGAGCCCTAGTCTCCCACCAATGATCCGCCTCACCCTAAAGCACGAATGAGACAAAAGCCACCCTCTGCTCGTTAGTACACTCAATGGCCTCAAATATCTTTTGTACTTTCTTCAGCCATGCCTCATCTACCATAGGATTAGTTGTCCTGCGGAATATAGGTGACCCCAACTTCTAGAACTATTCTAAAGTCACCACCATTCTGGCTCCAATAGCAATACTATGCCCTTCAGCTCTAACATTCTGAGTAGGACCACCACCCTAAGCCATCCCCTCAATCAGCCTAGTCTGCCTCTCCATAATATCAGCTAACACCTGTATGGCTGGCATACGCTCACAAACCTTCTCATGAAGAGTGGGGTTTGCCCCACCATCTCCCCAGCGAGGATTGCTCGTTCCCTCACCATCCTCACGCGGGACATTAACTATACTAGAGGCCGCTCTACCCTCAATTTGGACTTGGCCTTAGTTACATTAGAAAGGCCTCGGTTAGCATTATTTCTACTTTTAGGAGGCATTTTGCTATTGGTCATCAAACATACACACATCAAAATCAATTGAACATTCATCTTCAATAATAATATTGCATAAGTTCATATACAATTAACTCAACCATTTTCTTTTTTTAAAAAAGGTCAAATATTTAATAAACTAGCAAAATCATCAATCAATGCAATCATTGAATTCATCAACAAAAAAACACATACTTTTCTTCCAACCTACCTAAAATTAGCTCTTGTTATTACCCAGAATAACTGAAGGAATTATCCCTATAAGTGAACCACCTCAACTACATCATATTTCCATCTTACTTTTCTAAATTTTGTTCTTAAAAGTCTACATAATCCTATCCTAGTTTTCTCTAATACCACAAATGTACCACCCCAATTTTACTAACAAGGTATTACAATAAAATTAAAGTGAAACTGCATTTCATCATTCTCATTTCTAAAAATAATATCTAAATTATTAATGTTCTAAACCTCCAAAAGAAAATAAATAATGAAATAACATATCCTTAAATAAGTACCATCCCAAGGGAAACTAAAATATTTGTAGCTTATTAACGTAACATTGTTCCCCAAAAGAAACCGAGCTCTTATTCTTCCTCCTAAAACCATAAGCTCATATTATCTAACTCTATCTGCCAAAATGTTGTAATGAGGGGTGAGTCGTCAACTCGGTAAATAAATTCATGCATAGCATAAAAACCATTAAAATATAATTGATTGAATTTTTTAGAGATACATAATAATAAGGGAAATTACCTTTGTAAATCATCATTTAACAAATATAAATAGAAACATCATCAAGTCATTTAAATCCTTTAAACATAATATCACCTATGGACTTGGTGACCTGACCATATAAAATCATTCAGGGTACTGCACCCCCCCTCCCCGAAAATCCTTAACATTAATAACATTTTAAACACATAAAATGTAATTAGCTCATGTCACATAGTATCACCTATGGACTTGGTGACCCGACTATATAACATCATTCAGGGTACTGTATCCCCTGAAAATCCTTAACATTAACATCATATGTGCACAAAATCCACCTAGCCTTCCATAACATAACATAATATAACAAAACATAATATTACTACGGACAATGAACCAAAACATTTGAAACCATCCTTGAACTTTTAATCATTTGTAAGCTTCTTTAAATTACATTTAAATAATTGATAATTATTTCAAAGTATTTGACTTTAAAAAATTTAATAAAAGTCTTCATTTTAAAGACAATTTATAAAAAAAGTTCTTAATAAATAAAGTTTTGTTATAAATAATTTTAAAAAATGATTTTACTTAACAAAATGTTGTAATAGACTAAATAGGTCAGCTTTGTATACTTTTCATTCAACATAATACATAAATTAAATTAAACTAATTTAATAGTGAAATACATGTACCATGCATGAATCTACTTACCTCGATCCTCAACAATAAAAAGAGCAGTAACCTCAACCACGAGCTCACCTTTGTCCGAAAACATCAAGATACATTCTTATCAATATTACTACTCATTCTGACCTCGATATAAATCCAACATAATCAAGCCTAATCATAAGAACTAAACCATCAAAGGTAGTCTGAACTTGACCATCCTATATAAGCTAATTTTTACCAAGCTAATCATATGTTGGAAAATTGTAAAAATTAAGAAAAGAAACCATAAACTTGTGTAGTATTTCATATAAAAAAATTTAAAAAAAGAATAAAAGTGAGAAACATAATGCGAAAAGAATTTTACTAGTACATATCCACAATGTCCAGCAGTGATAAAAAAGGGGTCGCTGAATTAAAAAGCTTGTAAAATATTTAATAGAACTCATAAAAATTAGACCAATATATTTTACAATAGTAGAAACATCAAGAAACAATATATCAAATTTCTAGAATTTTTTATTATGTAAAACTATTTTAAACGAATTTATATTAAGAGACCAACAAACCTGTCCAGAAATTTTTCAGGTTTGTGTTTTGCACTTCAAAAATTCATACTTAATGTCAACTCAATGAAAATTAGTCAAATAAATTTTAAATCATACAGGACTCATAAGATTATACGAATATAATTTTTATAGGTCATTCTAAGGCATTTTAATAACCTAAAATAATTTTACCATCAGGCATCGCAATTCTAGAAAGTAATCTCCAGAATTGTAGCAACCCAACATAACGATTTTTAATAATTTTTATACTCAACCAAAAATTATGAAATTACATATACAGTATGTAGACATAATAATGATTAAATAAAAAATCAAATTTTTAGAGATCATTTGGATAGTCAGAAACATCGGTGAAGTCAGACATGCTACTAAAAATCGAAATTTTCCAGCACCACTGTTCCAAATTGGTTACTTAGAATCTCTTAGAATCTCAAAACAAATTGGTTACTTAGAATCTCTTTGTACAAAATACATCATTGAAAGCAAGATATCTATCTTAATTTTATGGAAATTTCATGCATAAATTGAATAAAAAATTAAAGGAAAAATAGTAATCAAATCACAGCACTCATGCCCCATAATGCCTAGGTGGTCATTCATGATCAAGAAAACAATGGATGCATTCATCATCAAATAGATAAGATTATATTAGAGAGCACGTATTAAAGAAAGACAAATACCTGAAAACGTCTTTCAAATGTGCATAAAAGAAAACCCTAGAATTCTTTGCTTTCATACATTTATTTAGTTAAAGAGTTTTAAATTATAAGGAGATGGGAAGAATTTAAGTTTTATAGAAACACTTGCTTTTATAAAAATACATTATACGATAAACATGATAATCCCTTATAATTTATTTTAAAAAATTAATTAATTAATTAATTAAAAGATATTAAACTTTATCTCAAATAATGCTAATTAAAATAAATTCACTCAAACAAAGATAAACAATTAAATAGATAAGTATAATTAAATTCAAACAAACAAAGAACGAGTGTTACAACAACATCTATGGTTAGAAATCTTCTAGAAATTAAAAGAGGAAAAGTGTGAATGATCATAAACTATAAGCATTTGAATGATAATACATATGAAGATCAATAAAAAAATCCTTGATAAAGATCAGTTACTTAATTGCATCCAAAATGCAAATATATTTAGCAGGTTTGATTGTAAATCAAGATTTTGGCAAATTAAGATCAATGATAATTCAATTCCATGGATTGTTTTCAGTTGTCCTAGAGGGTAGGATTGCTTTCAGTTGTCCTAGAGAGCATTTCAAATGGATTGTTATGCCATTTGGACTAAAAAATACCCCTTCTACCTTTTAACGTAAGATGGATCTAATATTTAGAAAATAGAGTAATTTTTGTGTGGTATATATAGATAACATATTAGTTTTTAGTTAGAATTTAGAAAATCATTATAATCACTTGCTTATAGTACTACTTATAGTCTTAAATGAGTTTGTTAATAACGGACTTACAATTAGTAAGAAGAAAATGGGTATATAATCTTTAGGAATGAAAATAGGAAAACGAAATATTAAATTACAAGAACATATAGTAAAAATGATACTAGATTTTTGTTAACATTTATGTATCCATAATGTTGATTTTGATGATAACAAACAAAATTAAAAATGATTAAGTTTTTAAAAGCTCAAATTATTTTTCATACATTTTAAATAAATCATTATTTTCACATTATAAAGGTTTTATATTTAATGGAAAAATGATTTTATGAAATTAGTTTTTTTTCAAGTTTATGGTCTAATTGAAAGAGTTTTGAAAACTTTGAAATCAACAAGTATTGTGTTTGAATTCTGGATTTGGACCTATTTACAAATATTTAAACATTTTGGGCCATAATGTAATTATAGAAAGTTTTGGGGTAAAACTATAATTTATGAAAATAGTTCATTGTAGCAAAGCGGCTAACTGGATTTTGACAAGTAGCAAACTGGATTATAGGCAGTAGCTCACTAGAATGAAAGCGGTTAACTGGATTCCGAAAGCGGCATGCCGAATGTGCAAAAATTCAAATATTTACTGTAATGGTAACATAAAAGTGGCTAACCGAATTCAGAAAGCGGCAAGCCGGTTATCACTAAAAATTGAATAATGACTAGTCTTTGGGCTCAAACTATATATCCAATTCATTTTTAGCAAGCTTAACTAGTATAAACAAGTGCATACAACATATATTAAGCTTCCATTTCGCAAATCATCATAGATTAAATTTTCATTGAGTTATTATTTGTATATCCACTCTTAAAGAGAGTTTTTGTTGTAATATTTATTTTCTCATCAAATTTGTGAGTGTATAAGTGTGAGAAACATTTGGGTGAAGAAATTGGGAGATAATCTCTTTGTTGTCAAGATCCATTGACACATTGGAAGTCAATTGTAAGAATTTGAAGTCTTGGGAGGCTTAGATAGTGAAATCCTTAAGGTTGGTTTGCTTGGAGGCATGGATGTAGGCGGGGATTACTGAACCACGTAAAAATTCTTGTGTTTATTTTTCTCTTCCCTTACTCTTTTATTATTGTGCTTTATCAAATTTATTGTTTTTAATTTCATTGAGGCAATAGATTGAATTGTTGTGCGATTTATTTAGCTTAAGTTTTAAAATCTCAATTCAACCCCCCCCCCCTCTTGGTTTGCCTAGTTAGTATTTCAATTTTCTGGTTAAAATAGAAGGTACTAAGAAATTACAAGCCTTTTTAGGAATATTAAATTATGCTAGGATGTACGTAAATGACCTTAGTAAGCTAGTATGACCTTTGTACAGTAAAAGCAAATTAGGAGGTAAAAAATTCTTTAATTCATCAAATATAGAATTAGTTAGAAAAACAAAGAACATTTGTAAAGAACTACTAGCATTAACTTTACCATTAGAAATAAGATAGACTGATTTTAGCGTTGTGTTCAAGCTTGATCGTGATGGAACTACTATTTTAGTTCAACAAGGGCCAAGTTGCAGAAACTATAAACTTAAATAGGCTATAATATAAAATTAGTAAAAATTGGGGCCCAAAGATGATGACTTTAATGGAGAAATCATAATTTTTAGAAATGAGGGGTCCGAATGCAAAATATTCATATAAATTTATAAAATTTCAATTCTATATCCAGAATTTTGTGAAAGCTTGATGAGTCTCCGAATTAGCATTCATCCATAATCTCTAGAAAATCTTGAACTTTGGTTGAGCTCAAATTCTAGGAAGTTTCCGGAGATCTCATCATGTAATATAAATCTTGCTAAATTCTCCTGCATACATTGTAGATGTTTTCAATCATAAAATAAAAAAAAAGTAGATTAAATCTCATTTTGAAATAGGTATTCTTTGAAGGTAATTTTTAGTTGCTTCTCTAACAATTATTAGTTTGCTGCGCTTTTCAATGTAGGTTGATTTAGAGTGGGTCTTTATAATCATCAACTTTGTCTTGAAGCTAGGACTGGGCAAAAAAACCATGGCCTCAAAAAAACTGAACCTAGTCAGTGGTTCAGTTCCAATTTAGACCGTTTTAATTTTAAAAAATAACCAAAATATATAGTTTGTAAAAAAAGGGAATGCAGGTTCGGTTTTCGGTTCACTCAGCTGAACCGAAAAATCGGGTTATTCTTGGGATTTTATTTGAACCGACATGTGTTAAATTTTAATTGGTTGCGTAAGATAATTAAAATAGGCATGCACACACACAATTACAGGTATATATTTGTTACAATTTCTACACCCAAAACAAACCCTAAAGGCTAAAATCAAAATTGAAATCAAATCACCCACCCAAGAACAGCTGTGCTCGCTGTGCAACACCTTCTTCCACTGTGCGACAACCATTATCTTCTTCTCACCGCGCGAAAGCACACAACTTTTTTTCACCGTGAGACAGCTTCAACTCATAGGCAACCGTGTGATAGCTTCTGCTCTGCTCGCCAACCACCATGCACCAGTAGGTATGTTGCATTGTCCTTGCTAGCTTAAGTATTTCTTGACAAATTCTGTGTGGTTGTACATGGCAGTATATAACCCTTTAACCTCTTCTAATCATGATGTTATATTATTAATATAGGGTAATATTTTCTCTGCCCTGGTCCCCTGCTTTAGTTATTTCTTTTCCTCTGTTTGTTATAGTGAGAAACACTCAAAATCAAAATTTATGGAGAAATGGCATATGTATGATTTTATCATTACTTGATCAGATTCAGAGCTATTGATCACCATTTTGATGATGCCATATTTTGTTATTTTATCCATGATAGCAGCACTCATTGATTTATCAAAAGGGAAACCTAAGAACTGTGATGATATATATGCTTGTTTGTGTGTGTGTGTATGTATACATACATATACATTTTTTTTCTATTTTGATGCGATTAATAATTATTCAATTAAGTAATTTAATCCATTTACAAAGCATATATGTTGTTCAATAACAAATGTCTACAATTAGTTGGTGTGTGAGTGAGAGAAAGCAAAATTTTGGCTAAGTGGAGTGCTGGCTTTTTTGAGTGAAACGTAATGATGTCTAAAATT